>NW_018127920.1:4853825-4868261 GCF_001952655.1 Monopterus albus | reverse complement strand
GCTTTTTAGCCGGTGTTTTGTAGCTGCTGCTATCTTGTTTAGCATTAGCTCGCAGCGCCACACACGCCTCCCATTCAGCAATGTGGTTTTGTTTGAGGTGCTGGAATAAATTCGTCGTGCTGCTTCCTTTAGTTGCCACATACTTCTGGCATATTTTACAGCGGGGTTTAGCTTCTTCAAAGTCTGAACTTGCAAACCCAAGCCATTTCCATACGACACTCCCTTTCAGGTAGCTCCAAGGTTGGTAAAACCAACCAGTGATTACTGCTTCTTCCCCCACAGGACCACATACAGTCCCACAGTAGTGAAATTAATTCCAACGGGTAGCATAGCACCGACAATGATATCAAGGGTAGTTAATCCGCTCACTAACCAGCAACACATCACATGTGGAAAACAAGTGGCCTCAAGCAGTCAAAACAAACAGGTACTGTGCTCCGGGGGAATCCAGTGCTGATGAGCTGATCATTCACTGCAGCAGAGGCTTCAATGGTCAGGTTAAACAACCAGTCCCTGTACATGAACATTCCTGGACATGCAGTGACCTCAGGCCCTGTATTTTCTCCATATCCTCTGGTCATAATGCAGGCAGCATGAGGTAAAATATATCCACCAAACTGGGATCAGTCAAAAAATTCTGCTTTTACAATGGCACCAGTGGAGGTCTTTTCTTTTAAATAAGCTTTATTGAAAATATACATAACAAGGCAATATAACATTTTGCCAATATGGTCGGGGCACTGGTGGATGTCAGGCAAGTTCATATGAACACACAATTGCCTGGAGATTATCGCCATTCGAGGAAAACCTTAAACTATCACATAATCCTTTATTTTGTTAGAAAAAAAAGTCTTGAGGGAGAGTTTGCAAACCGTTTATAAAATGAGTTGCTTCTGCATAAAAGTACTAGAACATAAGTACACCTCATTTTTTGAGCTTTAGGTCACAGATTTAAATTTTTAATAAGATAATAATTCAACGTTGTAACATTGTAGATAATTTAAAAAACACAAGGAAAAGTATGCCATGGCCTCTTTAAAAACATTTGCCCAGCAAGTGGAATAGTCACCTGACTCCACCTCCTACTGATGGCTATGATGACCCCAGCTTCAGCAAAGAAAAAAGAGGCAGAGCCCATACAGCAGTAGTGCTTCCCTTGACCTGGGACAATGAATGTTTGCCTGACCAGTGAGTCATACTGTATACTGCATATGAGATCTAATCATAGTGCAGTCACAATTGAGACACTAATAAAGCATTTGTCAGAGTCATTGTAAATGCAAAGACCCACTGCAGGAAGTAATTTTCCAGAAAACATATCTGGATATAGACCACATGTTAATGTCAGGTGTAATGGGGGCCTGAATTACCTCAAAACAGATGTTCTCGCCTTCTTTGTCACAATCCAGCCATAAAACCACGTAATCACAGTCTCTGGCTTCAACCTGACATAACATAAGAAACTTGGGATGAGCACCAAAGATATATGACACACTGACCTACAGATTGCCATACAGAACACAATAAACAGTATGTCTTTGGAAAACCAGATACTGGTTCAACTTCTTAAACCCACCTGGAGGAACTTGACCATGTTTAGTTTGGGGTTGGCTTCCTTCTTTTCTGTGGGAGCTTTGCTAAAGAGTTCTGCAGGATCCACCTTGTCCCAGTTGTTGTACTTCCCTTGAAAGAAAGAAAGAAGCAGAAGGTGGGAGTCGTAAGATCACCAAGCAGCGTCCTGGCAGATCCACCTAGTTAGCTCAAATTTGCTAGTCAAAATTGTTTAGGGAAGGGACAGTTAAGCAGTTTTACTGATTCGTGAGATTGTCTTGCAGTTTTCAGTTTCAGTCCAGAGCCTTTACAATAGATTATTTTTTATTCCTTCATTAGATAATGAAGTACACCATAAATGCTGCAAGGAAATGCCATCAGTAAAAGTACAGGTAGTGTGAGCAGGACCTAAAATGGATGATACTCACCAATGAAGTCCAGACTCATGACATGTCCACACACAGAAGTCATCTTAAACCGCGCAGTTTGTCCCTGGAAGCTGCCAATGTATTCATGAACTGAACATGCTCCATTGAGTCCCTTGCGACTAGTACAATTTCCTAAAAGCCAAGGAGAACAGATGAGTTGTATCAGTTAATACATACAGTATAACCCATCACCAAAAGAGTGTTCAAAGGTAAATACCCAAGGCTTTACTAAAGCTTCAATACAAATACAATGGCTTAAACATAAGTGACAACAGCAACATTTAAAATTCTTAACTTTTATGAAAAGCTCCAAACTAACAATAAATTGATCCCACTATTTAATCATGCGAGGTTGGCTGGAATTTATGTGTAGGTCAGTTATGGAATTGACTACTTGATAAAAAAAAAGAAGGTTGGGTAGAAGAATATTTATTTGGGATAAATAAATCAATAGATCTTTTTTAAATGACCTGCATTTGGCAAGGCTCTTGGTATTAGGTACCCAGCCTTATTTTTGTGGTGACAATGATCAGCACAAGTGATCCTCCGACTGTATTTTCCTCACCTTGAAATTCACTTTGCCTGCCAATTTGGTGCTAAGCGCAGAGTACAGTGGAAGGTTCATTTAAAAGAGGTAGCATAAAGCCATTTATTGGTATTGTAGTGTGTCTTCTCTCCCAGTTGTTGTACTTCCCTTGAAAGAAAGAAAGAAGCAGAAGGTGGGAGTCGTAAGATCACCAAGCAGCGTCCTGGCAGATCCACCTAGTTAGCTCAAATTTGCTAGTCAAAATTGTTTAGGGAAGGGACAGTTAAGCAGTTTTACTGATTCGTGAGATTGTCTTGCAGTTTTCAGTTTCAGTCCAGAGCCTTTACAATAGATTATTTTTTATTCCTTCATTAGATAATGAAGTACACCATAAATGCTGCAAGGAAATGCCATCAGTAAAAGTACAGGTAGTGTGAGCAGGACCTAAAATGGATGATACTCACCAATGAAGTCCAGACTCATGACATGTCCACACACAGAAGTCATCTTAAACCGCGCAGTTTGTCCCTGGAAGCTGCCAATGTATTCATGAACTGAACATGCTCCATTGAGTCCCTTGCGACTAGTACAATTTCCTAAAAGCCAAGGAGAACAGATGAGTTGTATCAGTTAATACATACAGTATAACCCATCACCAAAAGAGTGTTCAAAGGTAAATACCCAAGGCTTTACTAAAGCTTCAATACAAATACAATGGCTTAAACATAAGTGACAACAGCAACATTTAAAATTCTTAACTTTTATGAAAAGCTCCAAACTAACAATAAATTGATCCCACTATTTAATCATGCGAGGTTGGCTGGAATTTATGTGTAGGTCAGTTATGGAATTGACTACTTGATAAAAAAAAAGAAGGTTGGGTAGAAGAATATTTATTTGGGATAAATAAATCAATAGATCTTTTTTAAATGACCTGCATTTGGCAAGGCTCTTGGTATTAGGTACCCAGCCTTATTTTTGTGGTGACAATGATCAGCACAAGTGATCCTCCGACTGTATTTTCCTCACCTTGAAATTCACTTTGCCTGCCAATTTGGTGCTAAGCGCAGAGTACAGTGGAAGGTTCATTTAAAAGAGGTAGCATAAAGCCATTTATTGGTATTGTAGTGTGTCTTCTCTCTCTTGCCCTGTACCTTTCTGCATGTATCCCTGGTTCTGCAGGTGTATGTTTCTGATGAGCAGTCACTGGCCACATCAACCTGACCAGTGTTTGATTGTTGTCTCTTGTTGCTTTTCTTCTTTTCTCTGCCCTCTATCCACTCACCCCAACCGGTCAAGGCAGAAGGCCGCCCACCAAGAGCCGGGGTCTGTTGGGGGTTTCTTCTGTTAAAGGCAGTTTTTCCTCCCCAATGTCGCCAAGTGCTGCTCAAGGGGGATTTGTTGGGTTTTTCTATATAATAATATTGCTAACAGTAAGGTCTAGACATTACTTTGTAAAGTGTCCGGAGATGACTTTTGTTGTGATTTGGTGCTATACAAATAAATTTGAATTGTATTATGGTGGAAAACGTTGAAGTTGATTGGAGAAGAGATGTCTCAGAAATACATTTGTTTGGTGCAACATCACTTCAAGGCCAGTTTAGTGATTTTATTAGTAAGAGCAAGCTAAATGCCTGATCACTGTACTTGATCACACTTTCATTGTATAAAGTATCCCAAATAAAAATCCAAACCTTCTGCTTCTGTGTTACTGGCACCCTGTTTCAGAGCTATAAGACCAATGAGTATATTTCGTAATCACCACACCCTTCGATCTACACTCACCTTCAGTGAGGTCTTTTGAACCTACATGAACCAAAGTAACTGGTATGCTACACCTGGACATGTCCACACAGTCCATGTACCTAAGACCAAGTGATTTGAACTCGTCAGTGTGCTTGCTTGGTGAAATACTTTATTTAGCGAGATAAAAACTTTTGCACATAGACATTATCTGAAAGCATATACAAGTACATATTAGTTTTATATGCATTATACAATAGTCTTGTTTTATTTTTTTGAAACATGCTCAAAAACCTGACATAAAATGACAATAAATCAGATGTGGAGTTTAAAATAAGGTCAGATTGGTGATGAATGAGACCAGAACATGAGACCTATGATAGCTGTGTCCCTTTCCCGGTAAGTGAGGGGGAAATTAAGGGCTTCCCTTGGTTCCCCTGAATAAATGCTACAGGCTGATGTCCTCTCTGAATAAAATGATTTTCTCAAGGCCAAATGCTAATTATAGAAATGTGGATACAAGCTATTACAATTGGAGCCAATCTGAGAAATACAGTACGTCTTTCTCCACCCACTCCCATACACACAAATGCCACTCCTGCCTCTGTGACGTGGACAACCCAATCATCAATAGCTCTACCAGTGTGGACAGACACACACATACAAAGGATGGTAGCAATCCCAACAAGAACAGGGTATATAAATAAAGGCAGGTCCAGATACAGATCATAGATCATCTCCAAGCCAAAAAATCTCCGCCACACCCCATCAACAAAACACAGAAGCTTCATCACGCTAATCTTCACTCATGGAACAGCTCCAGGTAAGAAACCTGCACTTTACATTAATGGAGATGATTACTGAAGGCAGATGTGACATGGGACACACTCAGCTAGGCTCTGTAGTAGACTAGTTATGGTTTTAAAGGGCATGTTCACATTGTTCCAAGACTAAATGCAAAGTCCCATGCCCGTATGCATATGGACATTTTTATTGGTATTCTTTTTATCCTTCTTATAGGTGACAAAATCCAGTTACTGTTCAGTATATGTTCAGCTGAAGCTAAGAAGGCTCTAGCAGTATGAGATATAGAGATCAAGTGAATATATTGGTAATATTTTTAGCACAAAAGATGGAATTTCATGGTAACCAGTTGATTGGAATGTCAGTTTTTGTAGAATTGCACAAAATGAAATTTTGACATGAGTTGGCCACTAGATAAAGAGTCAGAGCAACTGTACAATTTACCTTAATAATGATTTGAATCAGGAACTATCTGATCAAAGAATAAGTAAACAAGACTACAAAGCTGACCAAAAATTTGAGGGTTGTTTCCTGTACTGTTTCCTGTACTCTTCAAAACATGATACTATGGGCCAACGTTTGATGAGCACCAAAAAATAGAGGTTCAACTCCCAGCCAGTCCCCAGTGTCTCTTCATTTTCTTAAGTTTAAATCAGGACAGTGTCAGAGGACAAACAGTGAAACACTAAACATCCCCAGGAAAATGATACAGAGAAGTCAGTCCACACTATCTTGATTATTTATTCTCTGTGTCCAGCTGCTGCGAGTCTTTCTGCTGTGCCTGCTTGCCCTCCACAAATGTCTGGCCATCCCACTGGGCAGCCAGTGTGTTGATGAATCCTTCTGCACATACAGTTTGCAGGACTACTACAGCCAGCTGGTCAACCTGCCCAATCACATCAATGAGCGCAGTATCGCAACCTGGACCTATGTGTGAGTATCCATGCAATGGATCACTGATTTCAACCTCAGCTAAAAAGATTATGGCTCAAAGTGTTAGTAAATGAGTTGATTAACTGGTTGACTAAAAATGTTAAGCAATGCCAAAAATTGGCTGCTTATCAAATGTGTTGATTTACTGATTTTTCCTGTTTATAAAATTTTTGCACTGCTGGTCAGACAAAAGTATAAATTTAAACATTACCTTGATAACTTAACTTACAACTGACTATTTCCACATTTCAATTTTAACTGTGGCAGACATTTTCTCTCTTTTTTTTAAGCAAAGATGCCTAGAATTCACTGGTTTCAGCTTCTCAAATACGAAGCTTTGCTTTGTTTTTATATCTTATATCATTCAAAATTGAATCTTTATGGGTTTTGGATGGCTGGTTGGACCAAACATTTAGACACATCAAACTGCATTCCAGGAAATGGTAATGTACCCATTACCATTTCCTGGAATTCTGCCATTTTATAAACCAATCAATTATCTGTATAATTGAAAAAATAATTAACTAATGAACTGATAATGAAAGATGGTTAGTAGCTGGCTGCCACAAAATAAACTAAGGACTGAATGAAAGCCTGATCTTTGATCTTTCCCATAAGTGAGAACATCGACTTGAACCGGGTGCCTCAGGTCATTGCTTTCGGTCTAGAGACCATCCCTGTGTCCCTGAGGGTGCCTGTCCTCAAGAAGAACCCCAACTGCTTCCCGACGTCAAGCTACTCTTTGGAGTTTGAGCTCATCACCATAGCTTGTATATGTGCCACCTCCAGACACAGCTGAACAGGACTGACTGCTCTAATGTCAACTTAGGACAATGGTGAATGTCAAAATATGTTTGTTCAAATAGAGAATCAAGTAAAGTTGGTGGTTTCTGAGAAATAATCCATTTCACTTGTTATTGTTTCCCCATTCAATACATGTCTACTATGCCGGTGTTCTGTCCATTTGTACTACTTATCCAGTTGTGCTAATTAGCGGCTGGTTATGCGCATGAGCACAACTCCTCAAAACACCAGGTTAAGGGGAAACGCATCTCAATAGGGGAACAGACTTCAGCACAACCCCAGCTCACTCCAGCATATAGCCTAATTGAAGGTATCTCACGTTAACTAGTATCACTGTATCCATGTGGAGTAGGCTGCCTGCTTGTCACAGCCTTTTCCTGAATTACTTGGAGTTCAGACCATATTGCCTTTATCCAGACTACAAAAAGTCTCGTTATTCCAAAACACACAGGGCAGTTCAGTAGAAATAATGCCTGAGATGCATTTAACTATGTCAATATGCAAGTAACATTAGCTAAGGGTCTGATTTTTCAGCAGTTTGGCGTACATTCACATACATCTCATGCCCGTCTCACATTGCAGATATAATTTCATTCTATCAAATGCGTCATTCCACTCTGAATCCGAGACACGCATATTTTCCCCTGTGTCGCATTTGGTGAAGCGTAATCTCCACAGTTAGCTGTTTAAATCACACAAACCCCTTTATTTTCTGTTTCTACTGGTATCTGTTACGACTGATCAGGCTGCTTTGAATTTCACTTTCACCCTTCACCCAGCAGAGGAAAATCAATAAAATTAATAAATCCATAGGCTACATTAAAACGGTATTTCTTCCTGACAAGCATACAAAAAACTATTTTCTGTCCACTACACTTGTTGGTTGGCCTGGTAAAGACTTTTTGTCCAAGCTGCTGTCCTGCTGACAGAGAGACAGCTGCTCTGATGACGAAGACAGAATGTGCCACTTGCATCTTGCTTTCAGTATGGATTCCATGGGTTAACTGTCCCAAATAACTAACGTTACCACTCCTACAGCACTCAACTTCTAACTTTTGAAACTTAAGTTGTAACTGCAAAAGTAACTGACACAATACAGGTACTATATTGTGGCCCAAAAAAGATAACACTAGCCTGTAGCTTTTAGGGTCCATGTACAAAGTATAATTCATTTGTGATATTTCATCATGTATATAAAATAATGCACCTTTGTGTGCTTTCCCTTCTATCACTTTGACATTCAAATAGTAAAAGCAAAAAAGATATATTGTACTTCACAGGACAAAGGATAATAAGGATAAGGATAATCACCTTTATTGGCCAAGTATGTTACACACAAGGAATTTGTTTCCGGTACAGAAAGGTTGACTGTTCAGAAATAGTAAAGGCTTTATCATGGCTCTTGCTCCTTTCTACAGAGTGCTTCATTTAAATTTACAGCACAATGCTTCGTTCACTTTTTTTTTTTTTTCCACACTTTGGAGATTAAACTATGAAAAAAGAAGCAGAGGAGTCAGGACCAGCCCCCAGGACTTTCAAAGTAAAGGCATGAAGTCGCATGAAGTCATCGCTGCGCCGAGTCAATCCCCTATCCCAATGTCTTCCCTAAGATCTCAAGCCCTGAACCCTCAAAGACTTCAGTGACACCACCTGTAAGTGATTGAGTGCAAGAGTCTGCAAGGGCTGGAAATTATTATAAATAATATTGGGACAGCACTTTGTTTCTTAGGCTATCGTCACCACGACAACACCAAAACAACACCATGGTTCTAACTATTGTGGGTTTAGAGCTTTATGTTTTGCGTTTCACATTTTACTCACAGCAAAGACACGTCGGGGACCGACTGGCTGGTTTGAACATGATCCAGACTCTTGCCTTACAGAGTAGACAAGGGACAATTGTCAGTTACCTAATCAATGTGTTTAATAGTGGAAAAAGCAACACACTGTGCTGTGTTTTGATGTTGGGATCTAAAAAATTCCAGAACCAAACAACAGGAAATAACATTTCATATGCAAGAAGTTATCTTACAATACATATAACAATTCAAGAAAGATTAAATTCCAAATTGCTGTCTTAACAAACCACTGGATGGATATAATCAATTTGAACCATGAACAGGTAGGTGTGGCTTTTGTTTCAAGCTACGACTCTTGCAAACTATCACCCAGCTACCTGGCTGAGATCCCGGCTGCTTGGGAAGTGCTGGAGGGCAGCTAGCTTGGGCTGAGCTATGTCTAGAGGTCCCACACTGGCTACATGGACCCTACTAGCTGGGCTGTTTCCCATGGTGCGAAGCCACGCTTCCATTCAGGCGAAGCCATTGCTCTCAACTAAGCTACTAGCTTAGCTAGATTCTAATTTAGCTGACGTAAAGTAGAAAGTTCAATTTGGAATTAGAAAGATATTCTGTAACACAGGTGCTTAAGTAGTGCAGGTGTGCTGTATGTTGTGACTCAAAAAATTAACTGATGTTCAGCCAAACCTAGATCTCAGTGATCTTAATCCGTAAACAATCTGGTAGCAAGCACAACACCGTGCAGGCACAGTAAACAGGAAGTGAACACGATTATCGCAGGAACAGGAAACGGCAGGAACCAACCAACTGGAGCTACATATGGCTGCACCTTGATAAACTGCACATAGCCGTGCTTAAACTAGCAACAGGTTAACAGGTACAGTGCAGTGCATTGCGTAATATGTTTTAGTTGAATTGGCTCTATTTCATGTAAATTAAACTGTGACTGAAGAGAAGACACAAACATGACTTTAAGCTGTTCTTCATGTACATCCATCCAACAAATGAAATCTCATTTCTAAGATATTCTGAGAATGCTGTGTGATGTATGTAACTTTTGATAACTTAAACTGTATGTTGTTTTCTAAAATAGTTTGCAAGCCCCAGCTGGATGACCCTGAACAGCAGTTTTGCCAATAGATTCATTTATAGTAAACTAAATATTGCCAAGCTTTTCCTTCTACAATACATCTTACATTGATGAATACTGAAGAAACAGGGAAAGACTGCCTATACTTGTTGGTCACTCCACGTCTGACGTTATACATAAAACATCTTTAAAATATCTTAAAACTTTGTCAGGGCATTTCCTTAGTCACTATTTATATGATGGTGAATTGACAAATTACAAAAGCAAGTGGTGACCTTTGAGTGACCACAGTAGTGCTTAGCCCCTTAACAATGCAGGAAAAAATGTTTGAGAATTTAAACAAAAAAGAGAATACTGCTTTCATTTATTCTGGAAAAAAAAGCAGAGGTCACAAAAAACAAGATGAACTACATTTGTACTTCAACTGTTTATAAATTAATTCCAACCATTCAATAAAATAAGAGTGTTTAACACAGTGTACTCCTATACACTGCAACCTGTACATAAAGAAAAAATTGTTTTTTTTAACTTTCTGTTTACAGTCATCTCTATTGACAAACACTGAAATGACTTGTATTACATTTTGTCATACATAATTTGATTTGATACATTTGGCATTAATATGTATGGGACCTCTCTGGACTGTTGCATTCTTTCTTACAGAAGAACTAAGCTAAGTGTGTCACTGGTTAATATAAATTCTTCAGCTTGTTATAAACATTTCAACAATGTGACAACTTGGGATGTCAAGTCCCTGCAGTGCTTGTCCTTTTCATTCATGAGTAAAAAATTTGTTTTATGAGAGCCAGATTCAGGGGCCAGCTATCGCTTGGTAGGTACACTAGACTCAGACAGTAGCTACAGTTCGTGTTGAAACCCGAACACAGGTGAGGTGAGTGACACTCCAACAGCAGTCCTCACTGGTGCTTCTCAAGCTCTCTACTCTGGTCACCTGCAATGAGAGAAAATGTTTTACTGTAGCTACTGGTGTCTTAGTAGGTTGGCAAATTCAGTGCCACTCCTTGTGTTGGTGCAAGTGAGAAGGCCTGCAAAACTTCAGAGGAAAAAAAGCTCAGACACCACCAACCAATTTATCTGCAGAGGTAAGGGAGTATAATAGGCCCTCCTAGAATTGTGTGAGAAAAATATTTACATACTTGTTTTGTGGTAACTGATCTGTACTACAGCACACTGGCTGTAAAATGAAACCATGAATATGATTTTTATCTTTGCTCTTTAATTTGAGGGCTTTTTACATTCACAAATGAACAGCAGATGTTTTTTGTAGTGGAGCTATGTTCCTTCATTCTTAGTGGACAGAAGATAATTTGATCAATGAAAAACTTTAATCATGATATATAACAATTAGGGTCAAATCTGTGAGCCACAGACACCAGAACATACATGCATTTTCCCTGGTAATGCTCTGAGAGGCATCAACTGCAAACTGAACGTTTAGCATTAGCCTGATTTTCATTGAGTGAAACACCTGCATAGCTGGCCTGAGGTCACGTGACTAACTTTGCCATTCATAAATAATCCACTGTGCTAGGCAAAAAAAAAAAACCTCACTGACTTACCTTTATGTTTAAGATGATCTTCCTGCTCTGCCTTAAAATTGAGAGAATATCAATCACCATTTCAAATAAGACAGACTACAGAGCCAAAGCATCTAGATGTGGTTCTGCTTAAATTACACACTGTATTGTACAGTATGCTTGCTCACCTATTGCCAGTTTCACCCTGGGTATAGCCAAGTTATCTAGGTAGTCATAGCTACAGTAGCTTCAGTAGTCCATGTTGTTGACTGCATGCACAAATTTACACATGGAGGAGCCACACCTATTGTCTTCTGAGCTTGTAAGATGAAAATTTGGTTTTCTTAAAAAAAAAAAAAAAAAAAAAAGGATAGGTTGTGAATGCGCACAACTCTTGTTGCCTGTTGCGTTGAAAATGGACAGCACAACAAACTGCAACAGCATTAATTGATTTGAATTTCTCCTCCATAGATAGGTAAACAATGGTATATGTACTGATGAAAAGAGATCTGTAACACTCTAAACAAAGTGGGTAGTTAAGAAACCCCATATTTTAACTGGTATAATCCAGATATAGTAACTTATCCAGCCTTAAAACACTTCTCTCTAATGTTACAGAAACAAGGCATTAACAGGCATGCAACGTGTGTTTTTTTTGTTTTGTTTTTTTAACTCACCATTAAGTCCCACTGAGTAGTGGAAACATCACTCCCTTTCAAGTAGCTCCAAGGTCAGTAAATCCAACCAGTGGTCACTGCGTCTTCCCCCACGTGACCACATACAGTCCCAAACTAGTGAAATAAATTCCAACAGGTAGGGTAGCGCTGACAATGACATCATGGGTTGTTAATCCACTGGTTAACCAGCAACACACCACATGCAGCAGACACATTGGACTCAAGCAGTCAACACAAACAGGTACTGTGCTCTGGGGAAATCCATCTCTGATGAGCTGATCATTCAGCTTCACTGGCTGGCTGTTTGTAGGTTAAACCCAGACAATTAAAACAGCGAGTCCCTGTACAGGAACATTCCCTGACATGCAGTGGCCTCAGGCCCATATTTTTCTCCACACCCTCTGGTCACAGTGCAGCAGGACGTAAAATATATCCACCAAACTGGGCGCAGTCAAGAAATTCTGCTTTTTAAATGGCGCCAGTGGATGTCTTTTTTTTTTTTTATAACCTTTATTGAAAATATACATAAACAAGGCAATATAACATTTTGCCAATATAGTGGGGGCACCTGTGAATGTCAGGCAAGCTCACATGAACATGCAACTGCCTGGAGATTATGACCATTCAAGGAAATCATTAAAGTATCACACTTTATTTTGCTAGAGAAAAAAAGAAGTCTGGAGAGTTTGCCAGACGTGTATAAAAGAGTTGCTTGTGCATAGAAGTACTGGAACATATGTACAGCTCATTATTTTTTAGATTTAGGTCATGTCTAAAATGACAATTCACTGCTTTAACATTGTAGGGAAGTAAAAAAAAAAAAAAAAAAAAAAAGAAAAAGGAATAGCATACCATGGTTGTTACCACAGCTGTTCTCTATTACTCTGTGTATTCTGCACCCACACACACAATGCTGGAAATACACGTTTGTGAAAACAGGGCTTAATGAATAAAAATACGGTAAAAACAAGTAACATTACAGCTGTGATCTCAAAGACAACGTTAACTTACGTCTACTATAAATCTAGATATTTCACACAGCCTGGTATTACAGCTATGACAGTGATAGAAGAAAACTGAAAACAATCTGTTTGAACTCCTCCCTGTCAAGGAAATATGCAATAGAGAGGGATGTCATGTATCATTGAGGATCTTTGGGAGTAGACGTCAGCTAGGGGGAGGAGAGCTTCGTTACTGTTCGTGTGTTGTTTGTTAAGTTTGTTAAGTAAAAGAAAAGACATAGGGTACTTCATTACTTGACATGGTGTCAGAAGTGGGATCGCAAGAGGCGATGCCCAAACGACAGTAAAAAAAATAAATAAATAAATAAATAAAGAGAAGAATAAGAGAAAAAATGCCAAGTTTCAAGCCACCGGAAAACTTCAGCTTCGACAAGCCCGGAGAATGGCCAACATGGCAGAGATTCCTGCGTTACCACACAGCAACAAAGCTGAAGGATGAGGACGGAGAAATCCAAGTAAGTGCGTTAGTCTATGTGATGGAAAGCGAGGCGGAAAATGTAATGAAGACATTTACATTCCCCTCGGCGGACTCCGAGACGGACTTTGACCATGTTTTGAAACAGTCTGACGATTATTTTTTTTCCCCGAAAGAATGTCATACATGAGAGGGCCCAGTTTCATCAGCGTGTACAGAAACCCGATGAAAAGGTCGAGAACTTCATCCGGACACTTTATGAACTGGCTGAAACGTGTGAGTTCGGAGAGAAGAAAAGCAAGCACATCAGTGACAGACTCAGTGTGGGCATATGAGATAAAGAATTGTCAAAAAGGCTACAACTCTCTAAAGAACTGATAGACACGGCGGTCCACATGGTCAGGTAAGCCGAGGAGGTTGAGCAGCAGATTAACCAGCAGGGGGAGTCTTCGCGCTGCATTCAGGAGGTGCGGCACCGCAAATGGCAGCCTGGAAAGAGCGTTGCAGAGACCACGTAAACCAGAAAGGTATGAGAGGAGAGAAAAGGAGGCAAAACATAGTCCGCGCCATCAAGCCGAAAAGAGTGATATGAGATGCTAAAAATGTGGGAAGAGTGAACATAAGCTAAAGTCAGCATGCCCTGCACAAGACTCTGTATGCAGGAGATGCCATGAAAATGGACATTGGGAACAAAAGTGCCACTCAAAAAGTGTAAACGAGGTCAGAGAGAAACCCCAAGAGGATGACACATTCTACCTGGGGTCTACAGATTCTGAGAGTGACCCTTATAACTGGACAGTGACATTAGAAATAGGCCGAAAGCCACCCTGTTTAAAATAGATACGGGGCGGAAGCCACAGTAATAGGCCATGACACTTACAGGGCGCTGACTATCTGTGTGGCATGGATCAATTCAAACTGATAACTAACCACAAACCCTTGGTCCCTGTAATCAACTCCAAAGACTTGGACACAGTGCCACTGAGGTGCCAGAGACTGCTCCTTAGGCTCATGAGGTACAATGTGAAAGCAGAATACGCACCAGGCAAAACACTCGTGGTGGCAGATACACTGTCAAGGGGTCCAACAACTAGCACCGGGGACAG
>NW_018127920.1:4845667-4850499 GCF_001952655.1 Monopterus albus | reverse complement strand
CGCCAATCCATCGCAGGGCTAACACATAGACGAACAACCAGACACACGCACATGCACTCCTATGGGCAATTTAGAGACACCAATCAACCTAAGCTGCATGTCTTTGGACTGTGGGAGGAAGCCGGAGTACCCGGAGAGAACCCACGCAAGCACGGGGAGAACATGCAAACTCCACACAGAAAGGTCCCAGGTGGGGCCCGAACCTGGAACCTTCGCGCTGTGAGGCAACGGCGCTAACCACTGTGCCACCGTGCTGCCCTGTCCAGGGACAAATTATGACTAAAGTGGCCCCTGGGGACAGACAAGCAAAAGGCCCCCCCTGACCCTCCTGCTCAGAAGCAAGACACCCAAACTGAAAAAGACAGGTTTGTTTATCATTATGGTCGTATCATGAATCTCTGTGGCCGTATTTGACCTCTGAGAATGTTTTACTTCTCTTGGAAGTTGGTTTAAGTATGTCTCATTCTGGTCATTTTGTCACCTTCTGGGATATTTTGCAGGCAAACCCCACAGACACCCTAACCCGGGCCTGTACCCTGTAGGTCTGCTCAGTAATCGAGTCATGTATTTTTCCACCTTTGTGTTTTGCCTTTATTTATTTGTTCATGCACATACAACCCCTACAGAAATCATAAAAGCAAACTGAAATATCAGCTGAGAAAAAACACCTACTGCACATTTATAACTCCTGAGAGAATTTTCTGCTTAGATTAAACACTGAATATGGCGTTAAACTCTAATCCCAGACTTCAAAGCCCTGACAGCAGGAGAGCTTAGAGCGCAGTTAAACTTTGACAGTGGGGAATGTGGCATATAATCCACAAACTTCTCACAGGACCAAACGGGTCTAGTTAGCATGGGTGCAGGTGTCATTAACACATTTCTCACAAACAAAAAGAGAGTAGCAATGTGTAGATAGAAAATAAACCTCCATACTGTATATGAGTGCAAACAAAACTGCTATCAAATATATATGAATTTAACTATAGTGGCAGCTGCACAAGAGCCTTATGCTGTAGCACGGTTAACTGGCTCTAGTGACAGACTCATCTGACGTTCACAGCTGCATTGTTTGCTAGAGTCATGTGTTAGACTACACATGGCTTCCTGTTCACTCAGCTTTGGGCTAATTGCACACTGTGTGTTAGCAGAACATCTCTACTGCAGGAGTTAATGCTGTCAAGCATCAAACATCTTGAAAAATGTACCAGTCTGTAAAACACTATTGTGAGAACTCGTTTCTACTGCAAAGTCACTTATAAGAGATGTGTCTGTACCTGTACAGTTTCACATTCACAGTCAACTGTGTGTGCACATGTGAATGTGCTCGAGTATTTCACTGCTGTCCAGGTGTTATTGCAGCTCTATTATACATCAGTCCAACTCCAGAACTCCCTGAAAACTACTTCACGCCATCTCTAATGAACTAGGAATAGATCCTCAGTCAATGTGCAGCATCACACACACAAAATGCTTTCAGCTCAAAACTATTTGTCAGCTTCAAATCCATTCAACACTGACTGCTCATGTCAAGTCAAATATTATATGTATAGCCAGCTATCACACATCACAAATTTGCCTCAAGGGTCAATACATTCTGTACAGCGGACAACACACCCTGTGCTAACTACTCTATAGTGACACCAACGAGATCCTTGCAGCTGAAAATAAATCCAAAGCTACAACAGTAAGACATTTTTTCACAAGCTATTATCACAGCAATTATCAGCAGCTGACGGTCCTACAGAGAGAGGAGGGACAATTTTCCATAGCCCCTTAATTAAGTCTAAAGCTCCTCCCAGAGCTGTCATCAAATGGGAGGCCTTCCTCCGTGACACCGTCAGTCAGAGAAGGCAGCTGGGAGCCCTGGAGCAGGTGGAGAAAATGGCTGGCTGAAGAAACAAGCTGAAAGATGAGAGGCTGGGACACATGCATGGAAAGTGTCTTCAACAGTATTTGTCTCCAAGTCATGTTGTTGAAATGTGTAACCAACAGTCAACATCAGCTGTTACGGATACCGTGAACACCCTGCATTCAGATGATCTGGCTTGTGGTAAACTGAGAATGAGCTGGGGCTATCTCATAGCCCTGTGTTTTAAAGGGGCCATCCACAGTTTTACACATTATGATTAGATTACTCACCGTGAGGAGCACCGCTCAGCGTGTGGAAACAGAAATTTAATACAGTATGTTCTATGACTCAGCTTTGTCAGGTCTGAGAAATGAACCCTCATAATGCCATCAGTGTTGTTTCAGCTGAAACAATGTGAGACTACAAGTTTAGGCCAGAAAGTATGCATTACATACTTCAACAAGGATTTACGTGGGGCTGCATTTGGGAAGTGTAGGATCCTTTGGTGTTGGAGTTGGACCCACGGGGATTAAAAGTCTATGTCTCTCTGTTCATTTCTTTTTCAATCTCTTGCAATTCCTTCCAGGAATGAAGCTGGACTGTGAAGCATAGTGGCCAAATCAGGTTACTACCACTTACGTGTTCATCAGGTCACACACACACTGGCCCCAAAAGTCATTTTCCAACACACAATCATTGGAAATTCAGCAGCTGCAACTGGGCTGCACATTACTAACATAAAGTGAGCACTGCCAGTACACAATAAGCAAAATTTTAAAATGTCATCCTGGTTATTCCAGATAATGTTACCACTTCCTTTTGTCCCTCACCCACAGCAGCAGGCATGTTGATAATATACTCAGGTGAATATAGCCAAAAGATTTTGATCAAACTTCTAAGAGTGACGATGAAATACAAACACCTAAAACAGGATGACAGCTGAGATACTCACCTCTGCTGTTGTGCAAGGGCTGTTTTTACCTAGGGGAACAAGAAAACAGTATTGTTAAAAGCAGCTGATGTAGACCTGATCATGAAACAGTTTCAGTGCATTCATGTATGTATGACTGACAGGATGCAAGTACACATGATGGTGCTCTATAATCCACTCATGTGAAAAGTATTGCAGTATTGTATTTTGGCCCATCAAGCAATGTTTCTGTCAGGTTTGCCCGGCCACTCTGGCCTCTCTCACCTTCCTCACTCTGTCTCTCTTAGCCCCTGATTGCTGATTCCATACACCTGCTCCTCACTCCCATGATTAGCACCAGCTGCACTCCATAGTCTGCCCTTAGTTATACCCAGCTCACCTCTCACTCACTTGCCAGTTCATTCACGTTTCTAGCCTACACCTGATCTCTTTGCTCCGTACTTCTTGTTTGTTATTTTGCCTTCGATATTCCAGTGCTTTAGTGTCTTTACCTTGGTTCCCGTCGCACATGTGTCTCTCCCAGTCAGCTTTTGTTATGGGCGGGCTGAAGGGGAAGGGGAGAGAGACAGAGAGGGAGAAGGGGAGGGGGAGGGAGACAGATAAAGGGGGAGGGGGAAGGGGAGAGAGACAGAGAGAGGAGTTATGTTGGGGCATGTCCCAGTTGCGCTGCATTGACAACATCCACACAACAATGAGTAGTGATTGTGAACTGAGGTAAAGCTGGGGGCAGGTGAGGTGACACAAAACCGGAAACCAGACAAAATAAAAGCACAAAACAGGAAAAGAGTCCAAAACCATAACAGTGGGTTTATTTGCAGTTTTAGAAAAGCCAATTAAGTCTAATAGTGAATTAGATGCATTGTTGAGGCTGTCATTGTCAACATTTACATGAATATTAAAGTCACCTACGATGATTATTTTATCTGTTTAGGGTTGATTAATAGGCTTGAGTCAAAGATCGCTGCCACACCTCCACCTCAGCCTGTGCTTCAAGGGATGTGACAGTTACAATGACTAGGTGGGGTGGATTCATTTAGACTAACATATTCTTCCTGCTGTAATCAGGTTTCAGTAGGTCAGAATAAATCAGTGTGATGTTCACTTACCAAATCATTCACTAACAGAGATTTAGACAAGAGAAATCTGATATTTAATAATCCACATATGATTGTGTAGTTATGTTCTGTAAGAGGAGTCATTTTAATTTTAATTAGGTTCTTATGAATAACTCCTCGAGTTGATTTTTGATTTATAATATTTAGGTGGTCAGAGGGCAGACCAGTCTCTATGGGGTACTGGGAGTTTTGGGTGGGTAGCAGCTGCAAGGCATGTAAGACTAAAAGACTGTTTTCTGTGGTGCAAAGCCAAACTTCTAATTCAGTGAGCCTCGCCTCCAATGCTGCTAGCATCTGACATTTATTACAAACACCATTATCGCTGAAGGAGGCAGAGGAATAACTGAACATATGACACTCCGAGCAAGAGAAAGGAGGAGAGGAAGAGGGGGAAGCCATTGCTCTCGATTAAGCTACTAGCTTAGCTAGCTTCTAAACTAGCCGACCTAAAGTAGAAAGTTAAATTTGGAAATTGGCAAGATATTCTATAACACAGGTGCTTAAGTAGTGCAGGTGTATGATGTGACTCAAAAAATAGCTGATGTTCAGATAAACCTAGAAATCAGTGAGCTTAATCTGTAAACAATCTGGTAGCAAGCACAACACGGTGCAGACTCAGTAGCCAGGAAGTGAATGGGCTTACTGCAGTAACATCAGCCCCCAAGATTATGAATATACTATCATGTCAGTCATTTTTCTTATTAAGTTAGTGGAAAAACTCAGCTGCCATAAAGCCTGTGTTTATCTATAACTGTGGTTTTAGGTATTGTTAGGTATTTTTAGTCAGATAGATATTGGATAGATACTTTATGTATTAGAAATGTTTAGTGGAGATAGGATGTCTAGTTAGACTGTTAAATGCTTGGGCATGCTTATGAGTTTCTACAGGGTACATCTGGTCAAGGATAACTAGAGAGAAGAGTTGATGACTGTC
>NW_018127920.1:4828365-4845314 GCF_001952655.1 Monopterus albus | reverse complement strand
AATAAATCAGCACTGTTTTGAAGTTACTTGGACTGCCTCATCTCTCAGAGTTAGTAATGTTAATACGAACCATACCCTACATTATGGTGTTAGTATGTTGTTACTGTTTGGTACCGAACAGTTCTCATTAAGCAATAGGCTACACCATATTGAGATACAGTATATTTTAATGTTGTACTGATGTCACTGTTTAAAAATTGCCACCGCAGTCACATATATACGCGATTATACACAAAATTACTTCATACACTTGTATGATAGATTTAGCTATTTGACATACTTGTTTGTTTGTCGTCTCAGATCATGAATCCCAATACCTGTTGGACATGCAGCCTTTCAAATGTCAGCAGTGAAGATATACAAACATACAGAGTTAACCAGTGGATAGCACCAAGGCCATGAGGTTTCAGTCCCTGAATCTGTGACTTCTGCTTTCCCACAAATGCATTATAAACTTAAGTACTGGTGAAGTCTTGTAAGACAGCTTTTCAAAATACAAATACACCAACATAGAGGATGAACTGCAAGTACAGAGAAGAAGAACCCCTGGAGAGGAGACGGCAACTGTGACACTCTCCAGAGTGAAAACTAAACTTGTGTTCATGAAGTGGACACAAGGCTTTGGAATAAAGAATTACTTGCCATAATATAGCCTCCCTAATCACAGACTAATAAGACCTAAATAAAGACTGAATATAAGTGGACATTATGCAGCTGCTTAATACCGCACACCATGTGAAATTTAAAGGCTCAGTTCCACTTACCGGTCACCATTTGCTTGAAGGAAGACACCTTTACTTTTCACACTGTATTTATAAAATGCAGGAATTTACAGTGTAGTTCACAGAATTGAGCTGACGTTTACTCTTTTGTTGCTAACAAGTGAACTTGGTCGACATGGTCAACTACTGTGCTGTGCTGTGAACAGTTCAGATTGTGTATTTGAAAAACACTCTTTTTATATGAAGCCATACTTATCTTATGTAATGTCAGTGTTTTGACTGGGAGAACAATAAAGCTGCTTATCAAGAAACCTTTGTGTCATGTTTGGATTTTCAAACTTCTTTCTTTCTTTCTCTCTTCTTTTTCCCGTTTTTTGCTGTTGTCAGTTATAAAAGTATTAACAATATGTTTGAACACTCAGAACCTGGAGTCTGTTGGGCTGACAAATGGTCAGAATTCTCCCATGATCTTTAACAGTGATACCATGCTGTCAGTTATTCACCATTTACAGGTTGCTGAAATCACAACTGTGGAGACATCCATCCATTTATTTTTGACTCATGTATCCATCTATTCTTCTAATCCATACTGTTCTCTGAGCCCCAGGTCACTGAAGGCAAAAGTGTGAGAGCTGAAAAAATGGAGAATGCTATGCGTGAGGCTGAGGGGGATGGGGAGGTTTGTCTTCTGGGATGTTGCCCCCCCAGGCAGATGGTTTGAGGAGTTCTCTCCTCTTTGTGTGTATGTGTGTGTACATTTGCTATGTCATTCATCCCTTCCTCTACACTTCAAAGTGGGTAATAAATTAAATGCATCCTAACCGCCACCAGCCCCCTCAGTGAGCCTCCCCTGCTGTCCATTCCTCTGAGCAGATGCAGGCCTATGTGTTATGACTGCTCTTTCACTGGTAGGTGAGAGAGACTGGAAATAGCCAGACTCAAACGCAAACACTCAGATAATAGCGTGAAAACGAGTATATTTTTAATAATCAACTCAGGTATTGCATACAGTTGATGGGATGCTTAGACGGTTCATAGTGTCCAGTCCTGGTGGAGAGAAAAAAAGCATAGGATAGGCACCTGGTCAAGAGACTAGGAAGGTCCAGCAGACAAGAAGGAGAGGATGACATCCTCTAGACTCGAGGAGGAGAACAGGCAGATAGAGGTGGACCTTTGACTTCGCTTAAAGTGCCTCTTTTTCACTGGTGGAGCGAGACTGCTGTGACGATCATAGGAGAAGGCAGAGTGGCGACTGGCCAGGTGAAGAGGAACTGCAGTAAGCTACATGGAAGGAGTAGGGTGAGTTGAACAGCGTAAGACCAGAGAACACTGCAATTGGGAACACTCAGGGAGAGTAGCATCGGCAGGTGAGCTAAGAGTTGACACGCTGGAGAACAGTCCAGTGAGAGTAAACAAAGCTATCTCCAAAGCCAGGAGGATAGCTGGAGCACCAGGGATGACAGTCACAGTAGCAGAGAAGCCTCAAACTTAATAAATCAGTTCAGTCTTACTTGAGGTAGTTGAACCAAACAAGGAGAATGTAAGTCCTTAATATTACATCTGGGAGCCAAGGTGTCCTGCAGATGATTCACAGTGAACTGTTGACTGTCAGTTAGTCACAATTGGTTACTATATGTTAATATCCAGCTCCTAGCAGGGAAACATATTTTGTAGACCTCAAATTTCAAAGGACAGAGACAGCCAGTGGGTGACAGAGAGAGACAAAGGATAAATTTGACTTGGAGGTACAAAAACAAAGGTAAAAGACAGGCTCTGTTAAGGAGCGAGCTCCGTACGGAGAGGGACTCAGATGGTACCACATAAAGGCGTAGCCAAGAAATTGGTTTTATTAACAGGTAAGACAAAGACAGCACAGCTCAGCTAAACTGGTGCTCGGTACAGAGTTGACTAAGCGGCTGGAGAGATCAAGGGCGAATCAAAGCAAGTAGAGGGGAGTTACTGCAGGAGGAGCCCAGCTGATGAATATGTAGGTCAGTAGAGCTGAGAGTGTAGAGAAGGCAGGAAGTACAGACACAGCAGAGGAGAAGATCAGTCACAGCAGCAGGTCCACAGGTGGATGAGTCTCGCTGGGGGACGATAACAGCTGACCAGAGATGAATGGCAATGATGCAGGTAGTGCAGGTGAATGTCGTCTCACTGAATGAGGAGGACAGCAGAGGGGTGAAGGTAGGATGGAGATCGGGCTGCCAGAGACAGGGATGATACAAGGGAAACTGGAGACAAAGAAAACCAAAGGTTAAACACGGATAGTGCTAACTTCAGGAGCCGAGGCGTCTTCCAACTAGACCAGGGGTCGGCAACCTTTACTATCAAAAGAGCCATTTTGCCCCCTCCTCCACTAAAGAAAAATAGTCTGGAGCCACAAAACATAACACAGCTTATAAACTTTTAAAAATGTTTAATCTTTTTTAAATTTTACTTGTTACAACAAAATACAACAAACCGAAGTGCAATGTGCATGCGTAAGCCTACATTGAAATAAATTAAACACTGAACTATGTATGCCTTTTTTGAGTCCTTCCCGTATTTGTGTACAATTAAAATAAAACGTAGCCCACTTTAAGAGACAACCTTCGCTAACTCCTGAGCCACAGCCGACCCCGAATTCATTAGGTTGCGTGTCTATAGCGAGATGATTAAACATTGGAGACTTTCCCCCATATTGTCTAGTTCCTAACAATAAGGGTGTAATACCTGCTCCAGCGATAGAGGGCCTTTTGTATTTCCAACCACTGAATCACCAGGTAACAGTAGAAGCCAGGAATAGCTCTTTTAGCTCTATTCTAACTAGTACAGCCATGGCTATGTGTTTCCATGCCCATAATGAAACTTGCCCTGATAGTCAGTGAGTTCCTGCTACATCATACTTTGACCTCTTTGTATTTTAACAGGAAATATCAAACCTTTAAATATATTAGATTCATCATAATAATCAGTGATTTTCGCCTACACCATACCTTGACCTCTCTGTATTTTAATGGGAAATGCTGAACTTTTTAACTCCACTACACTGATAACCTTTCAGATCATAAGACTTTATTAAACTTAGATGGGAAATTCACAAGCTATTCATTAACTGTCTTTCACTCTCCTTAAAACATGGGAGGTGTTTCCCACCAACTAGGACATTTGTACGCCAACCTACTTATTTTATGATTCCTTGGTATAACACTGTTTGTTATTGATACTGTTTTCTCATTTTATTTTACCTCATTGTGAAACATAACACATGATATTTTTTATACTTCACATACTAACTGTATGCTTTTTTTTCAGATGCATTTGATGTATTGAGTGAATTTTCTTAGCTACTGTGTATTCAACTAATGTTCATATGTCCCCAACTGTAAGAAGATATTTTTCACAGCCATGGTGATTACAGAAATAATGTTTAGATATCACCACTAAGGGTTCTTATGAGTAAGTTGAACGAATAATGAGGTGAAAGCACCAACAGAAGAAGATGTCTTTGCATAGTGAGGTTGATTCATCAGGCTTTTTGTCTTCTATATCCAAACCTTTATAGCTGGCCAGCATGTCACTAACCATCTTATGTTAATGATACATTTTCAACTCATAATGGCATGTATTTTGACCTGTATTGTGTTTCTTTGTAAGGTTAGCTGATTTGTTTTGTCTCTTTTCATCCCATTGTGTGTATTTTGCATCTCTGTAACTGTTTCATGGGTCTTTTCTGTCTGACTTTAGGGGCATGCTGCATCCTTTTAGTTATTCTGTCTCATTATACATGCATTGTACCCATGATCCCATGTCTTGTTTTCTTCTTTGTATGCATCAACACCACATGGGGTGTATTTTTTCTTCATCCCCACCAGAGGGTGCTGTTTAAAACTACAGCACATGGGTCAGTAGGTGGCAGTAATGTACCTATTCAGTGCTTTGCCAACCACTAGTTGTAGTAACAAAAGAAGGGGACATAGTTTGTATTTCTGTCAGGCAAATCTTCAGAAGTTGATGACCAAAACATTTTCTGCTATAAGGCGCATTTTGTCTTTCTGGTACTTTATTCAACAAGGTATGTACTGTTGTCTCAATGTTTATTGGCTGCACACACCAGACGTCAGTGTACTTCACAGAGTATGGTTACAGCAGAATCAAAATCAGAATCAGCTTTACTGGCCAGGTGTGTTGGACACACAAGGAATTTGACTCTGGTACAGTGGCTCTCAATTTGTATGTACGTATCAACAAGGAAGGGAATGTGCATTAGGAAAAGAGATTCAAAAAAATTAGTTTTCCGGCGTTGTGCGGAGTGGCAGTGAGTTCCAGCAGTGGAGAAATTTGAAACACATCTTGGGCCACGGAAAAAGTGGGGATGGTCGCCAGGTCCTGGGCAAATGAATTGAATCATTTCTTTAACAGATTTGACTCTAACCAGTCCTTAGCCCCCACCCTGCCAGCCCCCTCGACACACCTCTCTAGGTCAGTCATCTCCTCGCAGCTGCAGCTGCTCACACCTCAGCTATACCTTGCTCCTCCCACTGCCACTGAGGGTTCTCAACAACCAACAGCTCCTGACCAGTCACTGCCCACCCGCCCCCTCTGCCTCATGGCGGACCAGGTCAGCAGGGAGTTAAGGAGGATTAAGGCCAGGAAGGCCACAGGCCCTGACCACATCAGCCCCAGGGTCCTCAGGGAGTGTGCAGACCAGCTCAGTGAAGTTGTCCTGGAATGAAATAATGCAGAATAAGAAGATAACAATAGGTTACATAAGTGAACAGTTCAATAGATGTAAATAGTGCAAAGATAAAGATAAATATAAAGTATCTGCATATGAACAGTGTGCAAATGAATAACAGAGCAGTATTCTGTGAGTAGAGTATGTGCAAATTAACAGATCACTTCAGTGTTACAGGCAACAGAAGTGCATTAGTCCCAGGAGGAGAGATGAGAAGGGGTGAGGTGTGTGTAGTGGTATAGAAGAAGGCAGTGGGGGGGTCAACAGGGGACAGAGTTCAGTAAGGAGACAGCTGTGGGGAAGAAGCTGTTCCTGAGTCTACTGGTTTTGGTCCGGAGGCTCCTGAAGCGCCTCCCAGAGGGCAGGAGGTCAAACAGTTTGTGAGTAGGGTGAGAGGTGTCCTTGAGAATGCTGTGAGCACATCGAAGACAGCGTTCCCTGTGGACACCCTCAATGGCTGGAAGTGGAGTGCTTGTGATGCATTGGGCAGTTTTCACCACCCGCTGCAACGCTTTGTGGTTGGAGACAGAGCAGTTTCCATACCAGACTGTGATACAGCTGATCAGGATGCTCTCGATGGCACAGCAGTAGAAGTTCACCAGGATGGCTGAAGACAGGTGGTTCTTCTTCATTGTCCTCAGGAAGAAGAAGTGCTGGTGAGCCTTCTTAACCAGGCTGCAGGTGTTGGTGGTCCAGGACAGATCCTCTGAAATGTGGGTCCCCAGGAATTTGAAGCTGGAGACACATTCAACAGCAATCCCGTTAATATGGATGGGGTTGTGTGTGCCTCCTTTCTCCCTCCTGTAGTCCACAATGAGCTCCTCGGTCTTGTTGGTGTTAAGGAGCAGGTTATTGTCAGTGCACCACACAGCCAGGTGCTATACCTCCTTCCTGTAGGCTGACTCATCATTGTCGCTGATGAGGCTGATCATCGTGGTGTTGTCTGCAAACTTGATGATGGTGTTGGAGCCATGCACAGGCCTGCAGTTGCGCGTGAAAAGGGCTCCAGTCAGCTGTCCAGTCAGTTACCTCCTCCTCCTGTGTTCAAGCAGCTGAACTTGTGCAGTTATCCTTCCCTGTCTTCTGTTCAATAAATACTACTCATAGATCCAGTTTCTGAGTGTTGCATATTGGGTCCACATTTTGAGCTCACCTGATGGTGCATACCATAACATCAGTGCCCAAGTCAGAGTCATGTCATGAGTCCTGAAAATTTGTACTCAAGTCAAACTCGAGTCAAAGTCCTGGGACTGAATACTACAATGCTGCCTTCATTATCATAAACACACTGTTTTTTATTTTAGACTCAGTCCCACATTCACTGCCCTGCTGCCCCAAATGCACACCTACACCATGAAAAATAATGCCTAACAAATTCAGTATTTCATTCTCTTTGTGTAAAATTTGCTAAAAACTGTATTGCCCATATACTTTAGCTGCAAATAATTAAAAAAATGTAGTTCTGTTCACTTAACATTTCACAGACTATACAGGTCATTGACATTTTTCTTGTATTAACCTCATCAAAAGTGATTGCCCCCCATTTATAATGTTGTGATGCTGTACTGCTTCAGACTTTAGCTCATTAGAAAGTTCAGTCTGTTGCTGGTAAAAAACTATGATGTTTAGTTATAAAACTAGGCCTGAATGGGCTGGTGGTCATTTGTGGGTTTTTAGTTACCTAATAACCAGGAAGTTAACAAGAGTTAAGCTTTCACATTTTGCAATTCAGAAGTGTTCATACCCGATCCAAGCTGCCACACTGAAAGGCTAGGTTATAAAGCCAGCCATCACAGAGCGGGGGAGATGCAATAGCCTGTAAATATGGGAATAATGGTGCACGCTTCAGACAGTCCCTCGTGGAAAGGGTTACACTGTTGAATATGGTTGTTTACATGAAACATAATAATGGTTGTGTAACAAATGAAAAAAGAGATCTTGAGAGTTACAGTTACAGAAATGGTTGGACAGAGCCCCTCCTATCTGTGTTCCCACACCTACAGCTCAGGAACCTCAGTACCTGGCCAAGAATCCTTTGTCAGTCATTGGTATGACTGACAAACTCTGCAGATGCAGCATTAAAATTTTATGCTTTAAAGTATGTACTTTATGTACTGCTCGCTTCTCATTTCTGGAGCTCAGTGAGCCTGCTTCTGATTTGATTTCTTTTGGACTGTTCATGACACCCAACACAAGCTGTTTAATTCAGACACCTTCACTGCTGACTGATGCAGTTGCTCAGAATGAGTAATCCTTGTAGACTGTAGATCCTTGTAGTGATCCTTGTGCACATTAGTCTGCACCACCCTTCTTTCTCTATATATCAAAAGAAACTGTGGCAGGCGGTGTTACTATAGCAACATGCTCCCATTTTCCTCTCCGATGCCAGATCTAGTATCTGGAATGGAGTTCTGATAGCAAGCTCAGATCCGGAGCTGCAGAAGGATGCAAGCATTATAGTATGGATCATATGCAAACAGAGGCACAGAGGTTTTAGAGCAACAGTGCAGTGCAGGCAGGCAAGCACTGATTTTCTATCCAACATATGTATATACACAAGAATCCTTACAGTAGCATGCAGGGACTTTAATCTGTATGTACTGTAAGTTAGAGGTTTGAACTGAAGGGGGTTTTGACCATCAATTTCTACTACTCACTATTATTAAATACTCATGTTAATTGCTGAGGTCTGGGAACACAAAAAATAATTTGACTTGTCACAAAACGTAAGGAATCAGAAAATTTGTTAGTCTGGAAAAAAACCTCCAGGATAGTCAGACTTATTTGGAAGCTAAAACTGCATAATGATGGATTATTACTGACATATTACTGCAGGTGCACTCACGTTCAGTTTTAGCCTCAGATAGAGTGGTTTGGATAATCTGGCTTGACATAGAAACTGATTATGTGGGTACTCAGGAGGTCAGGCACCCATGGGTAATTATCATCAGCTCTGTGGTGCTTGTTAGCATCTTTCAGCGCACTGTTTTGGTCAACCTTATCTCCAGCAGCAGCCATAGAACAGTTGTAGAGTAGCTGGTGAACCTAGTGGAGCATTTAGCAGCTAAAAAACAGATATTTTTGTCAACAGTTGGTGGAGATCAAAACAAAGCTAAAAAGGCAGTGATTATTGGACTTACGATCATCAAGTCGATGCAAACGTGGCTCCACATGCTAATGTCACTCTGTGTCTCTTGGATGTGTAAATATGGAACTGTTTTACTGTTAGCTGCATACAGTGTATATAAAGATGGATGACAGCCCTCTGGTGGCTGGTTGCAGAATAGATCATAAATCTCATCCCTACATGTTAGTGGATGGGACATGAGCCAAACTAATAATTTAAAGTGTCAGGGAGTGGTGTTTAACGTTCCTGTGAGATGTGGGGATGTGAACCTGATTAAACAGCCAGCAGGCAGAGACAAGGTGGACAAAGTTTATTGTCATCTTTGGGGAGCTCAGGTGTGGGAGAGACAGCTCACTGTGTCGAGGGATCAGGCAGAGAGCAGTTACTTGGTTTGGTCCACGGTCGAGGTCTACAGCAGTCCAACAGACGGTAAGGCAAGGCAGAATTGTTGGTTGGTAATACAGGCAGGGTCTCGATCTCAGAATAGTAGGCACTAGAAAAGTAAATGTTGGAGAGTCTGGGCAAGGCGTAGAACAAGCAGTTTCAGCAGGTTTAACTCTAGCAGTCCACTAAAGGTTTTTATCACTGATTCATACAATGATACAAAGTGCATCATTTAAAATCACAATGTGAACTGATCATCTGACCTAACTGTCTCCACTGGGAATGAACATTAAAAAACATAATAATTTGAAAAACAACAACAACAAAGGTTTACCATAACACAAACTGTCCATTTAACAACCATAACCTGTTTAAAATATTAAAATAGATGATGGGTCAATATGGCCCTACTCCACCTCCTAGTCCACTCAGCAGACCTTTGTCACTTTCCCAACCTTTGTCATTATGGATATACTAATAAACATAGAGAATGTAGGTATAGGCACAAAAATTGCCTAATCATATTTAGGCACTATTAGTGCTTGGATAGATTCAGGAAAAGACTGTGGCTTGGGCTAAAAAAAAACAAAAACTTATGAAAGAACCAGCATTGATTGGTTTAAAATAGACAGTTGCTTCCCACCTGAAAATTGTGTCTTGTCCTCCCACTTGTCCACCTCAGCCTCCCTCCTTCCCACATGCACTTTGTTGCTCTTCATCATTTTTAAAAGCAAATGCTTAAATGCAGTGTTCCTCAAAGAAAGATAGGAAAGGATTTGGATACATCACCCTCTACAGTGCATAACATCATTAAAAGATTCAAGGTATCTGGAGGGGTTTCACTGCATAAAGGGCACAAACCTAAGCTGGATGACCGTGCTCTCCAATCCCTCAGACATCACTGCATCAAGAATCATCACTCTTCTATAAATGATATAACCACATGGGCTCAGGATGACTTTGGCACACCTGTGTCAGACACTACAATACGTAGTTACATCCATAAATGCTGCTTATAACTGTCCTGTGCCAAATGGAAGCCCTATGACAACAGTGTCCAGAAGTCAACTGCTCTGGGCTCAGTATTTCATGTATCTTTTGAAAAGAACAGACACCATGTGCTCTGGACCAAAGACAAAAAGGACCATCCAGACTGTTACCAGCAACAAGTCCAAAAGCCAGGTCTGGGGTTATGCCAGTGCCCTTGGCAAAGGTAACTTTGGCCCCATTAATGCTGAAAAATAAAAAGAGATTTTGGAGCAACACATGCTGCCTTCAAGACGACATCTTTTCTAGGGACGCCCATGTATATTTCAACAAGACAATACAAAACCTCATACTGTCACATTACCAAGGCCTGGCTGTGGAGGAAAAGGGTACGAGTGCTGGACTGGCCTGCCTGCAGACCCGACCTGTCCCCAATAGAGAATGTGTGGCGCATTTTGAAATGTAAATTCTGTCAACAAAGACCCAGGGCTGTTGCATACCTTAAGACATATTTACAAGAAGAATGGGACAAAATGACACCTGACACATTTAATCACTTGGTGTCCTCAGTCCCTAAATGTCTTTACCGTGGTAAATGCTTTACTGTTCCAACTTTTTTTGGAATGTGTTGCAGCATCAGAATTGGAGTGAGTGTTTATTTTGAACATCAAATAATGTGCTGCTGTATTATTTTCAATGTAATACAGGACACAAATGATTTACAAATCACTATTTTCAGTTTTAATTTTGATTTTACATACCGTCCCGATTTTTTTCTGATTTGGGGTTGTAATAGATATTTGTAATATCAAAAGTGGATCAGTGGGAGGAAGCGCCCTTGGACCTGACGGTGACATGTAAGGCAGCAGAGAACAAATCTCTAGAGTACTGATGAAGCTCTGGCATGGTGACGTGTGTGTGTGTGGTAAGATTGCACCTAATCACTCCTCAGCCATTACTAAGTTCCATTTCTCTCTTCCCCTGCCTTCATCTACCTTCTGAACTGGAATTCCAGGGTTGTTTGAATAGTTGTCTGTCTTTTGCGACAGATGACCTGGCCTTTTGGCCCAGGATGACAGGGGTATGCAGACGTGATGGCTGGAAACTGGAATTTTCCACATGTCAGAGCTGTGGACTCGTCCCTGCTAAGAAACCAAGTGCTGCGTTACACTGATGAAGACACAAACCAAGAACAGATACTGTAGAAATCAGCAATTTGAAAATACTGTGGATATGACTTAAAGTTTGATTGAGTATGCTGTAGGTAAGACACCCCTGCACACAATCACACACAAGCCCTGTAACTATTTTAAGCAAATAAAAAAATTAAAAGCTATTTCTGGGTACTTGTACTTTTCATAAGTACCCACACTTTATTCTGCTTTTGACTTTATCATATTTCAGATGGAAATATTATACTTTTTGTTGCACTACATTCATTTGAGAGCTACATTAATATTTGACAAACAAACATACAACCATTTAATAAACTATTGTCCTGGTGGATTAAACTAATCAACAATAAATGCAATTGTTAAATTGCACCTCCACACTTGCATGTTAATGTATGAGTAATCATAAATTATAATATATTGTATAAAACTCTCACAATTTTTTTTTGCTCTAGATAATTTAAGCATGTTGCTCAAAATTATTCTTTTATGAAGTACAATTCTGAGTGCAGGACTTTTACTTCTAATGGAATTGAGGTATTCCTACTTTTACTTATGTCAAAGATCCGAATGCTTCTTGTTCTGATGTCAGCTGCTTTATTAAAGTATTACATCAGCTTTTCCCATTTTGTGTAACTTAATACTTTTACTCTACTACAGTCACCTGGTAACTGTAGTTATTGGTCAGTTACATGTTAATGTATCAAAAAATTATTGCTAAATTAACTCTATAAAAAGGAATTAGTACGTTTAACTTGTGATTTTGGTACCCAGCACTTAAAATTAAATGTAAATCTTTAATGGACTTGTGAATTGAGTAAAACAAACTGAAGGACCTTTGACAACTCTTTCCTGCTGTCTTTTATTAGGTGCATTTAATTATTTATTTTTTAGAATAAGATCAATCATTCCAACTATCTGCACTCATACTTTAGTTTTTATTAAAAGCAAGGATCTAGTAGTAAAAAATCAATTCACTGAAAATGACTAATTAAGCTTTATGGATATGGTGACATTTGCATGAGGCTCAGAAAGTGGGTAATCAGAATGATTTCTCTGATCAAATCTGTTCAAACATAGCAGAGTTTAAGCAAATGGTCACTTGGTTTTATTGGTTAATGTAGCACTTTTTCACATAAATGTGATCTTCAGGACACAGCTCTACATTCCCATAAATAAAATTTCATAAATATTTAAGAAACAGATGGATATGTAGCAATCAGAACAGCTTATTTCCTATGTTTAAGTTAATGTCTAAATTTAACCACAGTAATTTATGGAATAGTTAGCTTCATTTGAGATTCATTTGCCCTTTTTTGTTGTTTCATACAAGCTTATTCATTAGCTTAAATGTCCTCATTTTATTTTCATCATTAAAAATATGAAATGTATAATTGTACTGTTATCAAAAGAAATAATTTGAATGTTCTTTGCTGTTGGTAGGCCTGTAATAGGTAGTGATGAGCATATAGGCCGATTAAAAGAAGTATTTAAATAAAACAATTATTCTTTCATTTTGACCAAGCTTAATAATAACAAAAACATCTTTATTACACAGGGGTAACCATTTCGAATAAATCTGATTAAGGCATAAAAATAGGTGTCATAAGAGAATCCAAAAAAGATACAGCCTTGTTGTCTGTGATTTATTCAGGAACACAGGTTACAAACAGAAGGCCTAACATTAAAATATTATCCAAATAATTTGAAGCAGGCTCTTGGCATTTTAAAATTCGTTCAAAATAATTAAATCAGACATACTGACACTACAACCCCCTGCTGTGGAAGTGTTAAAGGAATTATATTTGACCTTTTATACTTTTATTCACTGCAATAATCCTGTTAAGTCCATTAGTTTGGCCTGTCTCAGGCTAAATGAAGCTCTGGTTGATCTAAACTGGTTTGGTCAGCAGTTCAGCTCCTTCCAACATGTGTGGTCCAGTAGCTTCCCAGTTTAACCCTTTCACTGGTGGCTTGTCCTGCAGCGTCAAAAGAAGAATTTTTGTTTGTCACTCCCAGACAGAAACGGCACAAAAATTATTCCATTCGGGCATTTAAATGTGCCATAGTTTCAACTATTCCCACACTGTATGAAGAGCTATCAAACCCCAGCATCACTTTGCCATATCACTTCACAGAGAACTAGTCTCTTGGTGGGACTGAGCTAGGTCATTTTGGTATGTTGCTATGGTTATGAGCTCCTATAGCTATGTAGTCCAAATGAGCTAGATGGCACACAACAAGGACCGATATGTTATTTACGGAGTTGTTCATTGATTATTTTTGTATTCATGAAACAAGTAAATAACAAAAGAAACTATAAAATTAACACTTCTTGAAAAGTTGGCAGTTTATAGCATTGTAGAAGTTTTAGTTTTTACACTTGATAGGCTACAGATAAACATTCAAACAGTGAAGTCAGTTGTACAGTGACAAATGACTTCACTTTAGGCCTATGACTTAGAGCAAAAGAATTTGCTTATCTCAACCACAAAACAGACAATTGAGTGACTGACTGATAGGCTATATTCAATGTACCACCACAAAACATTTTATTGTTTGCTGTGAAACTTGCCCATTGTCTACATCATTTCCCTCTATGTAATGCAAGACTGAATCATAGCCGACAGCAGCCTCTTTTTTTATTAACATGGAAACTGTTTTTACACTATACTGATCCATTAAAGCTGTGTTGAGACACGTAGCCCACTGCATTAGATTCTTGCAGAATGGTGATGAGAACTGAGCTGAAAGGTACTCTGCTCTGGAGTTCGTGTCTTTCTGATTTCACTTAAATGCAGCAAAGGTCTCCAACACCGAGCCCCACCCTGTGGAATGCTAGAAGGCGGAACCCCTCGCTCCTACCATTCAAAAACACAGTGATGCGTGGCTGTGAGGGGCGTGGTCTACAGAGGGGAGCAGGCCAGAGTACAGACCTGCATGGGCTGTGACAGCACAAAGCCTAGCTTGTCCAATAGGAAAACTGTAAGCCTACAGCCAAGTCACAGATTGCACTATTTTACATACAGATTTAGTGGTAAATAAAAGGCCAGTAACCTACAAAGGGGTCATCAATATGTGATCAACAATCAAATAAAATACTAAATCATTAAATCTCAACACTAAATCTTTAGTTTATTTTATGCACACAGCATGGCTTGAACCTATAAAGGCCAGATCCATGAGTCCAAGGATACAGAAACTGATTTCAGTAGTTTTGAACATCAAATTTTCAAATGTTCATGTCGATAACAAAATTCACAGAGCTGTGTCAACACATGTACTGTAAGAGAAATCACAATAATACTTGTTAATATGTCCATTAGGATTTTCAAACATTTAGCAAGCAAACACATCTACACTCTATAACCTGGTTAAATGTATATCATTGGTACACCTGTATCTAAAAAGCATTTAATGAAATTATTATTATAGTGTGTACAAAAAGAAAAATAAATAGGACTCTCTTTTTACTTCTCATGACTGTCCTCATCTTGAATCTGCCAACCTCAGCCAGGAAGAAAATCTGTTCTCACCTGTGCATTGATCTCAGAATCAGTGCTTCTGCCCAACAGTCACATTGATAGTTCATATCCCTATATGCTAAGAATTAAAGTCAGACTTACACTACTATCAGTTAAATGATGTTGACTGTGATCTCTGACAAAATATTGTTTCAGTGTCTTTGAAACAAACACCTTTGTCCTTGAATAATCTTAAATCAGAACATTAAACCATATAATGTCAGAAACTGTCATGGACTGACAAAAGGAATAAAAGAAAATTACAGAAAATATGTAATATTTCTGACATTTTTCTTAATTTTATATCCTTCAAATGGGACCAATTTAAAACAAATAATAAACAAGCTTACAAACAAACCTTTAACCCTATGTGATAAGGGGTCAAAATTATTTAATTTAAAGGGGCTATAAAACAGGTTGGGAATAACTATATTCAAATGATAATTGATTCTTTCATCACCGATAATGTCATTATAGATGTCATTATTATCACTAATTCAGTATTATTTATTTATCATTTATTTGATTTATAAACTTTTCAAAATTAACAATTATTAGACATCTAAAATGCAAATAATTGGAGAGTCATAAATAAAGATCAAAACCAGTGTAGGATTTTTATTATAAACTAATTTAATTGACAGCAGTAGTTCTTTTTCAGGTTAACAAAAAAACAAAAAACAAATCAATTTGAATTTCTTCAATTTCTTTTTTCTGGCATTAATCATCTCATGAATCTCTGGACCTAAGCTGGGAATTACTGGACAAAATCACTTGCTGGATTTAAATTATTTGCACAGGACTGCATAAGTATTCATGATTTTATGAGATGGGCCTATCAGTCACAGGGCCTGGCCTTCAGAATGAGTATCTTTATGTTGTCTGTTCAAGGCTGTTGGAATATTGACTCTGCAGACCATATTTCTCTACATGATACACAGGCCCTTTTTGTTTGAACTTTATGCACATCTTTATTGATGTAGTGTAGTGTATTAATGTATACAACTACGAAGCTAATTGATACTGTAAAATAAGTTTGTCAGTGTCTTCCAAAATAACTCTTGGCTATTGCAAAAATGATTCACAAGTTTTTTTCTGATCTGCCACCTCTTCTGGTTTATTTGTGATGGTCATGGCTAAAAATATAAATGCCTTATATAGTTTAGGTAGAGATCATTGTCAAGATTACAGTAAAAGAGAGTGGGACAATGCAGGACACCTTTCTCGTGCCCCACATCCTCAGAGTCCCCAAAACTATAGGTCAACAGTTGACAGATTAATTGGCTGATATTTGGCATTTGGAAAGTCTGCGCTCATGAGGCCTATTAACAAAAAATGTCGACAGGTAACCCTGTCAGTGTTTTGTTTTGTTTTGTTTTTCTGTTTCTTTGTTGTTGTTTTATTACTACAGAGTTTAGCAAACAGAGACAATGCTAATTTTTATTTTCAAATGCTTGGAATTGCTCAAATATTTTCACAATTTATTCATGTTCAGTAAATGTTCATTTAGGTTCACAGATTTTAGCTGATGCAAAAAGAAAAAAAGCACAATACTGGCATTATATATTGGCCATCAGCCTCCCCGCTCTCTAAAGATTGGCATCTATACTGGCCATTGAAAAATCCATCAGCTGACCACTAGATACCAGTATGTTGTTGGAAGGTAAACTGATTAATTACACATTTTGTCAGGTACCAGATGACAGTTGTCATTTTTTCATTTTATCTTTAGCCCTTAAAATCCTGTTACTTCCATGGACAACAGACAGACGGAGAAAAAAGGGGATGGGTCCACATCCCTCTGCACTGTGCTCACCATGCCACTGTCTTTTTCTTCCTGCATTGCATTAATCTCTCCCAAGCTCAAAGCATCCACTCCCCCATCCTGACATCTGGCTTCTCTATGGGTGCTGACCCCTTGAAGTCACAGGTCAGATGGTGTGGGAGGAACAGGGGGAGTAGGGGGAGGTGATTGCTGTTAGTTTCCTTTTCAGTGGTAATGAGAGGCTTGAACAGGAAAGAGAGGTGAAGCCGCTACTGCTAGCTATGAAGCTCATGCTAATGCTAATGCTAATGTTTGCCAACAGAATATCATACTGTTAAAGATGTAATTTATATAGTGTTCTTACAGGTAGGTAGATAGAGTAGTGGAATAGTAATCCCCGCAGGGATTATTTTATTTTATTTTTTATTTTACAATATCCATCCATCCTTTCATTTTCTATACTGCTTAGTCCAAAATGGGGTCACGGGGGGGCTGGAGCCAATCCCAGCCAGCTGCGGGCGAGAGGCGGGGGACACCCTGGACCAGGC
>NW_018127920.1:4824732-4828240 GCF_001952655.1 Monopterus albus | reverse complement strand
CATGGAAACTCCACACAGAAAGGCCCAGGGTTGGCCGGGGCTCAAACCTGGAACCTTCTCGCTGGGAGGCAACAGCGCTAACCACCACGCCACCGTGCTGCCACAGTGAAGCATAGTGTTTCATTTACTGGGCAAAGAGAACAATTTTGTGACCTGTGTTGTGACTTGGTTGTATTCTGTTGTTATCACTGGTAGCCTACTAAGGGTTCTGCAGATGGAATATACTAGACATCAGAATTCTTCTGACACTGTGTCAGCTCTACAGTGCAAGCACTCAAGTGTCCAACACAAGCAAGCAAACTGATGAAATAAACTTAGACAATTAGGACTTTTTAGGCATTGTGGAGAGCAGATTCAAAAGCAAACGGGATGTTACCATAGAAGAACAGTAGATTAGATTTATTTGACAACAATAAGAGTAAACACAAGGCTACAAATAAATATACATTTAACAAAACAAATAAACAAAAGATACATTAACATAACATATATTCAACAGAACAGCAGAAACATACAACATTCTCTGGATTTAACCTTCCAGATGCTGATTCAATAGCACTTTTGACTGATGTACAAATGAGTTCTTCAGTTTGTTTAGTTTAAACCGAGGAACTCCAAATTGTCTGTTGGAAAGCAAAAGTTGATATTCTCCTTTTAGGGTGTGTGAGGAGTCAGAAAAGCTACTTTTGGCAAGTCTAGGCATGCTTTTTGATGAGCTGCTAGACAAGATGCTTCTAGAGGCTGGCCTCTTATCTTTGAGCATATGGATCCAATAGAACAGCTTAGATTTGAGTTTCACTGTCAAGTTGTTAAACCAGGCACTGCTACAATACAGCATGACAGTCTGGATAACTGACTTAAAAAAACTGGCTCCAAATGATGAAGAAAATAGATTGTCTGCTGAATCTTTTTGCAGACAAATTCTGTATGAGGGGTACATGAAAGAGTGGAATCTATCATCACTCCCAAGTATTTGTAACAAGAGACTGTTTTATCTCTTCACTGTGGATTACCACTGGGGGCAGCCTACAGTCTGAAGGATAACCAAAGATTATTTTCTGAGACTTTGTTGTATTGATAACAAGAAACCATTCAATTTGGAGTTGATTTTAGTCTGGTGTATACTGGCGGTATCACTATTAGTCAACAAAGAAAGCAAAGTGGAATCATCTGAATATTTTAACAAAAACTGAATAGGCAGTAATAAAATCAGTAGTGTAATGTGTAACTGGAATGAAATTGATATGACAGTTGTTAAGATTGTTATTGATGGTATTGTTAAACCACTAACTTACATCTGTAATTTGTCCTTCCAACTGGGAAAATTTCCAAGTAAAATGAAAATAGCTTAAGACATCCCACTATATGAAGCTGGGGATAGACATCACTTTACTGATTACAGGCTCCTGTCTTTTTCAGTTCCCTAAAGTGTTGGAAAAACTCTTTATGGACAGATTAGACAACTTTGTTGAGAAGTACGAATTGTTAACTGACAGTCAATATGGATTCAGAACAAATAGATCCACAACTATGACACTAATTGAGTTAATAGAAGAAATCACTGATTGTATAGATAAAAAGAAATATGCAGTTGGGGTATTTACCTACTTATAAATGCATTTGATACTATTGATCTTTATAAAATATTTAGCAGAATGGAATGGTATGATATTAGAGGAGTTGTGCTAAGATAGTTGTTTAGAAAATAGACAACAATTTGTAAAGATAGGTGATTACAAATCACTATGTATGGATATTATATGTGGAGTGCCACAGGGTTAGTATTGGGACTGAAACTGTTTATTTTGTATATTAATGATATGGTGAGGATATCTAAGACACTGAACTTGTTTTGTTGGTAGATGACACTAATATACATTTTGAGCATGAGAGAACTCTAATATTATATTCAGAGGTGCCTCTATAGCTTTGTCCTCCCTGGTTACATACATGAGAGGGTCAGAATATTAGGAACACCTCTGAATATAATGTAGTACAACACCAACTTTAACTATTACTTCAATAATAAACATATAATAGAATGTATAGATTAACAACAATTTCACCAAAAAATTAAACATTTTGAGCTTCATAAACACAGATGTTAAGGTAGAAGTGTTGCATCAAAGTGTATACAGTTGTACAGGTGTAGCTAATAAAGTGGCCGGTCAGTGGATAATTACTTTATATAGTGCCATCAACACAGCCTGTTAGAACATATTCTACAATTATTTCTGAATTACACTTTCACCTAATTAATACATGCAGTTAAAATTAACATGCTTTTTTTGTCAGTGTTTCAATTCAGTTCATTTCAATTTTATTTGTATACCACCAATTCACAGCAGAAATCATCTCAAGGCACTTTACACAGTAAGCTCCAGATCTTACAGTATTATAGAGGAAAACCCAACAAATCCCCCTTGAGCAAGCACCTGGTGACAGTGGGGAGGAAAAACTCCCTTTAACTCTTGGTGGGCGGCCTTCTGCCTCGACCGGTTGGGGTGAATGGATAGAGGAGAGACAAAAGAAAAGAAAAGCAACAAGACACAACAAACAATCAAACACTGGTCAGGTTGATGTGGCTGGTGACTGCTCATCAGAAACATAGAGCTACAGAGCCAGGGCATCCTGCAGAAAGGTACAGGGAGAGAGAGAGGACGCACTACGGGAGAGAGGAGAACAGTGCATAATTGTGATATATAAAAATAAAATGGAGAGAGAGGAGAAGAACTCAGTGGTGTAAATACTGTATACTTCATTTACTCAAGCAAAGGTCCGAGGTACTACTACTTGACTAACACACTGGATGATTACATGTTTAATAATTTTAGACTGTATTTAACTAATGTACCACATCTGCATACTTCTTCCAACAATGTTCATTATAGAAATTTTCTTTTCTTTTTTTTATATGTCTCCATTGAAGGCACAAAATAAATAACAAGGACAAAAAAGTTGAACATTTTGACACATTTTAATATGTGAAAATATTTATTATTTTAGAAAATCTCCTTTTGTTTCTTTAATTATAACCTATTTACAATGTGCGAAATATATTTAATCTTTCAGCAGTCAGGAGGAAAGCACCTTCAACAGTAATACTATACATTCTGTCTTAACCAGTCTCAAGTGTCAGGTCTAGCTGATTTAAACAAATGTACATTTTCATCTGAATTAATGAGCTCATTCTGGTTGTCCTACACCTGATTGTCATTTCACTTTTCTATATCACACAGTGTTATGGTCGCAGAGTAGAGCCTCCAGCTGCAGCAGTCCCACTTTTGCAGTTGACGAGGACAGATGTTGTTTTCCTGTGAGAGGCAGAGGTGTGTCCTGCTGCTGCTGTCACATGACCTGCATCAGGGGTGGGGACAGGACAAACATGCTGTCTGTCGGAATTCTTTCAACTATGACAGTCTCAGAGTAATATGGGAACACACTGGTGCCTGATAGTCTGCATTATGGAGGTTTGTGCTTTGTGTAACTCCACAAAACATTCAGCAGG
>NW_018127920.1:4811791-4824717 GCF_001952655.1 Monopterus albus | reverse complement strand
ATGCAGTGAAACTGCATAAAGCTATACAGAATAAAATCTTTGAAGAGGTTTTTGACATATTATTCTTTAAATCCTGGGATAACGATTTGGACAGCTGGGGGTAATGGAGCAAAGCAAAAACCTAATCAGTGTTGTGTTAGATACAGTGTATGACAAGATCTTTTAGTACCTGAAATCATAGCTGACTGGCCAACACTTTGAGGCAGAAAAGAATTTTATGATTACACAAACATCGGCTACAGCTTTTTGTAAAATATTTGTTGTGCTGCTGCAGATCTTTTAATGATGAAACAGACCCAAGACTCCCTGAACATCTCCAGGGTTATTTTAAGGATATGTATGCTCCATCACCCAGGAGCTGCATGACCTTAACTCAACAACTTGACTTGCAGGAGCCTGTCTGGTCATATCAAGGGATACTTCTGAAGAGAAGCAAAAACCTTCTGTCATGCTCTCCACAAATATTCCAACTATGTCAGAACACACAGATCCTATTACACAACAAACTCTCTAGTTAGTTTCAGTGAAAACTATATTCATTTTGCAAGGTAGAGAGCTTGGTGTAAAAATATTTTCTATGGCCAAAAAGTCACTGCAATGGTTGTTCTAAATAAATGTATGTTTAAATGTAAAATACTGTCAAATCTGGCTGACAAACAGATAACATGCTCTTGTGCAGTTACATATGTAAAAGGTGAAAAGTTACAATGTCTCTACCTGTGTTGACTTCTGCTCTGTGCAATCTGTTGCACAACTTTAAGTAAAAATTAACCTGGTGCAGCTTGTACTGACAAACATGTTTGTACCATGGTCATGCATGACATAGCCTGCAACCACAGTAAGCTGTAATATAACTACCCTAAGTTCACTTCTATGTATGTATCAGCGTAAATGCATTGCTGAGCATGAAACATCTTTATTTAGCAATTAATTCTTTAAGTTAGCTTATACAGTAGCAGTCAAAGTTCTGGCCTTTCATCCATTCTTTGTTCTTTATTTCTGTTATTTTCTACAGTGTAGATTAATACTGGAGATTGTGAAATAGCACATGTAAATCAGAATCAACTTTATTGGCCACGTGTTGGACACACGAGGAACACCACATTTCATAGTTTTTGATTTCTCAAAATAGCTGCTCTTTGCCCTGATGGCAGCTTTGCAACAGCTTAACCAGCTTCATGAAGTAGTCTCTTGGAAAGGTTTTCAGTTAACAGCTGTGCTTTCTCAAAAGTTAACTGGTGGAATTTCTTGCTTTCAATCAATTTATTTCAATTCAACTTATTTGTATAGCGCCAGTTCACAACAACAATTGTTTCAAGGCACTTGTCTAGAACTTACACTATTACAAAGAAAACCCAACAAATCCCCCATACTCTAAGTATGGTAAAATCAATGAAGAATACAAAATCCGTAGTGCTCTCCCGTCCAAAATATATCTAACCCTTGCCAATATCGATATATTTTTTTGCTATTTTATGCTGAATATATTACTGTCACACCATTTCTTTATCTTCTCAAGTTCCTGTGAAACCTGTCCAGAGAGTTGCTGTAGGTTTTCACCCGATGCCCATATGGTAGTGTCATCAGCAAACAAAACCACTTTCACTAAATCAGAAACCTTGCATATATCATTAATGTATAATATAAATAATTTAGGTCCCAAAACAGAACCCTGAGGCACTCCACATACAATGTCCAACTCACTCGATTGGTATTCACCCAACTTCACAAATTGACGCCTCTGTGTCAAATAACTTCTAATCCATTTCAGAGCCATTCCTCTGATCCCATATTTTTCCAACTTATCCATTAATAACTCATGATTGATTGTGTCAAATGCTTTTTTTAGGTCAATAAATATTCCCGTCATGTATTTCCTCTCATCCATAGCACTTGTTATGTCCTCCATGGGTTAACGGTTTGCATATCCCCTCAATTACCCATTTAACCATTGTCATAGTGATACCATCACTATCACTATATGATTCCATATAATTAGTCAATGACACACACACTTAATTGTGCCACACACACACTTAATTGTGCCATTAAATGTGTTGGATATCATCACATGTGTTGTGCTGAGGTAATGTTCGTATACAACAAGCTAGTACTATATATTAGGCTAAGACCATATTTCAATTTAATGTACTGCTGCAGCCAAAATCTTATTGTTTTTGCTGATAATGGAGGATAGGTGTTACAAAAATGTGTGATAGTGTCTGTCACAAGGTGCAGAAATGTTTCAAGAAAAGAAACTGTAAATTTAATGGGGGATTTATAACTTTAAAACCTTTTTAGAAACTGTTTTCATGGGGAAGGGGGCCTGATTATGAATTTGAGGATTATAACCCTCTTAATTATAACAAACATTGTATAAACTAAAGCTACCACCTATTAACAGTGTACTCCTTATGCAGGTAGAATACAAGACATTTTCTGTATTGTAGTATATTTTGTACTAACAGCCAATAAAGTAAGTCCGTTTGCAATGTACAAAAAAGTGTGACCCTCCTCTAAAAGCTTGCAGATTTTCTTTTCTAAAGATGTATTTGCTTTTTCGCTTAGCACACTTAAAATACATTTTTAATATACACTTACTGTAGTTTTCTCATTTTTACTGGTGGAAACATGCAACACAGCAGCAAGCCTGTCATCAGGTCATCTTTTCACTTTTCCTCTCCTTGACACAGTATATGACCTAAGTGATATTGATTATGCAACATATGCAGGTTTTAATTCCCTCTTAAGTTTTTCTTTTTTAATATACAGTGTATACTATAGCTTGCGCCACAAAAATGTCAATGAAGCAAATGTTCTTAAAAAAAGACAATCTTTTAATGGTTGCATCATTTCATTCTACTGAAATATTCTACATGTCTGTTCATAATCTCACATTCCACTAAAACTCTGCCTGAAATATGTTATTTTTGGAAACTTTCAGATTGTTACCAGAATCGGAATAAAAATTGTGGGGCCATGAATGTTGCCTGTTTGTTGCCTGAATGTTAATGTTTGTGGTAGTTTCCAGCAAAATGAGGAGTTTTACAAATATAAGATGCAATGTATTCAGTAGAAATGATCCATGTATGAATTATTTTACACCATCAACATCACCATATGTGTATGCTAAAATCCTGTAAAATTGCCTATAGGGAAACTTAAATGCATCTGTGGTTTAATAGTCTCTAGAAATGCTAGGTACCTGCTGCTTTGATAAAAAAAAAGAAAGAACTTTATTTTAATGTTCCATACTGAGGCTATATATTTTTCTCTAGATAACGGTACAAAAAGAATTATGTAAAACAATATCAGAAGAATAATATCAAGCAGTGTGTAAAAATGTGTTGTCAGAAATATACAGAAACAGCAAATCCTTAGTGTGGCCAGCATATCAGTCAGCCGTCAAGGCCAAATATGGGCATTGTGCTTCCTGCGGCCCCATATATTTCGCTTGGCATCTCTACTTTACACGTGCACATCAATAAACACATAAGCAGTGGCGCCCGTGAACGCGCATTCCTTACATACCATCTAAAGCTTGTCTTGGCAGCCAGGTTTCTTCTCAAAACTCGGGGAGCAAAATAAAAAAATCAAAGGAGCAGACTGGCTACTGAGAGAGAGAGAGAGAGCGTCCCACTGACACTTTTCTAAACCAGCCTAAAGTGCTGTAGCCTAAACGATAAATAAAAAGTACCTCCATAATGTAAAGAGCTTAGATTTCCTTGTTCGATCGGTTTTCTTTACAACCTAACCCATGTGAGTTAGCCAATATAGCATTCTGCCCCCAGTTGGGCTCGAGGTGGGGTGTGTGTAGTGGTCGTGTCCCATCAACTCAAGAGGCTTTGTTGGCATTAAAGGGGAAAAAGCCATTGTCATGCTTCTCGGTGAGCTCCACTGGAAATGAAAAATGGATACGATAAAACACGGGCTCGCAAAGAAATTAAATAAAATTAAACTACTGGAGGCAAACGCGTAATTTTGTTATTTGGGCCTCTTCTTCAAACATGAGAAATCATTGTTTATACACACTCCGAGCGATCACCAAATGCGCAGCATGACACCGTCTGCCCCCATACCGGAGAGGAGAAGGAGGAAGAGGGGGTGACTGGTGCAGAGGTGGGTCTTTTCCACTGGACAATGCAATGATTTCGGCTCCATTGGTCAGGAATGCTTTTTCACAGGCTGCTGCCCTCCCCCAGGCGTCCAACGCAACACCTTAAGTGCGCCCCCTCGCCTTTAACCTTTTCCCACTCTGGCCGTCCTCCCGTCCTCTGCCCACACTAGGCTACATTGCGCGTTAATATATTGAGAGTGGGGACTGCTGGAGTGTCCTTGTCTGGCAAAGCTATTTATTTCTTTTAGGGGATTATTTTTGTGCACGAAGTAATAGTGGATGAGTAAGGTAGGTTACAAATGCGTCCACGTTCGCCTACACACAGCAATGAATTCTGTCAGGGTGGTCCTCAGTGTGGACAGGACAGGCTACTCAGCCATCAGTTTCCATGGTCTGTTTTACTGAATGGACTCCTGCAGCTTATAAAGTTGCTGACTGTTGATTTTTTCGGTCCTCTGTAGCATAATAACACGATGTAGTACCTCAAAGGCGGGTAATGAGAAATTTGTGAATGGAAGAGAGAATTTGTGTTCATTGTTAAAATTAAACTATACAATGACGTTCCCTTGGTATGTGACCAATCCCGAATGTGATGAGATAAATTTTTCACCAATGAGGGTAGAGACAAGTGCAGAAACGGACCAATAGCAGGCTGGCATGCAAATAAGGAATTTGTCTCGGCGAGAGCTGAATGTCAACTAGTCAAAGATGGAGTCCGGAGCTGGGAGGCCGTGAGGTTGCCAATGGACGAAATGCTGTTTTTATAACCGAGGAGCTGTTAGGCCTCGCGAACCGTTAATGAGGGTTAAAGGGAGGTGTGAGTGGGAGGTGGATGGGAGCGGCCAGGATGTTTCCCAAGCCCAAGTGGCCAACTTGGCTCCGGTGTGCTTCCTCTGTGTGTTGAACTGTAGCGTAAGGACCGGCCTGCCTCCGCCAGGTACTGTCCACCAGATCTCCCTGCGTGAGAAGAGTGTTGCTGCTGCTGCTGCTGGTGCTGGTGCTGGGCGGAGATGGCGTCGAGCTCAGAGACGGACGTGAATGTCGGTGGGTCTGATTGGCCGCGGAGAGGTTCCGCGAGCTTTCATAGTCTAAAACTGTAATGCAGCTATTGTGTGTGTGTGTGTGTGTGTGTGAGTGTGTGTGTGAGGCAGAAGTGGGGGCAGAGCGAGCACGCGTACACAGGAGGGTACCGGTGATAAAGGGTCACTGACAGGTGGGTGCCCATGCAGGTGATTATTCCTGTCCTCAAACTGAAATACCAAAATGAAGTTGGGGTTCCATTATATGAGCTAACCCGCAGGCTCCAAAGTGAGGTTCATCCATACAGCGGGCCCCAGCTAAGACACATGAGGAGGCTGGAACCAAACTATCATAAGGTAACCTAGTTATTAAGCCAGTGAGGTCATTAATGTTTTACTCCTATACTGCTCCGTGGGACAACGAAAATGTTCTAATCAATAACGTGTCATGTCATTTGTTTCTGCGTAAGAAACATGCTGTAACGTACAGTGACCATACAACGGATTTAGCTATAGTGTGTAACTTAAATATGTGGCTGCATTGGGAAGAAGCCTCCCTTCAAAATGTAGGCTACAGTTTTACAGGACTTCACAAAGAATGGGGAAGCTATAGGGTATTGTCCCCGAAGAGCTTCAGTTGAAGTTGCTCAGTATAGCTGCAGTATTTTCAGAATATCCTGATATTTTACACTTTACAAACATGGAGCTGAATAATAACTTAACCGACAATGGTGCCTCTAGGGGGTGACCAGGAGGGCCCATGGCCACCTCACTGACCCCCACCCCCACCCCGTCACCTGACAAACCCCAGTCATCCTTATTCTTTGCAATACACGCCCTTAAAAACTGACATACATTTAAGATGTAACACATTTTAGTTGAAATTTGAAGGGCGCGTTCTCAAGAAAGGAAATAATTTTTTTTTAATGATTTTGAGATAAAACTATCGAAATTGAATACCATGTTGGTTGTTATTATACAAATCGCTGAAATGATCAAATTAATAAAGAAATTGAGTATGAAATCTGATGTGTTGTTTTGTAATTGCATCAGAACTTTAGGCCAAACATTTTTGCGTTCATCATCTATTATTTTATTCAATAGAATACAGATACACTAGGCACTTGTAATTTTTGATCACCTAGAATATTGACATGTGAAGTATGACCCAATGTTATGATAAAAAATGGACAATGTAAAATATGATGTGCTGGACATAAATGAAACCTATACACTTGATTTTATGTTGGTGATGCATTCAAATTGGAATTGATAATTAACAGTTCCTCGGCTCATCTTATGTCAGCATGATATTCACTTGAGATCAGCCAAGGAATTAAACAGTATGCAATTTATTTTCTACTATAATATCGTATCTTTACCTCTATTAGCTTGCATAACCTGAAATTCCTCTGTATAGCCTTTTTAATGTGCCACCCTAAGATTTTCTCAGGTCCCACCCCCTAAATATTTTCTGCAGGAGCCACTGCTTAGAGAAAAACAAGCGTTTTGTTGCATTTTGACCTTGTTATTCTGTTAGGGAAGACCACAGCACATTTTTCACACATTAAGCTATTTTGTTTGGGCTGTTTCAAATTGAAACTAGCACAGTGAAATGAAAATGTTGTCTTAGCTGGTGGTCTTGTTGTGTATGTGTTTTATCAGTTTTGGCACTTTGACTAACTGTTAACTCCTCTGAACACTGTTAACCCCCTCCAAGACCCCCTGCCCCTCAGTTTCCTAAATGAGGAGGGTTTCAAATTTCCACTTTGGCTAAAGGGACAGGAATAGTAGGTATTAAATGTAGGTTCCTGGTGTATCACGGAATGTGCTGTTTGCCCAGTATGTTTTCTCCACCCTCATTTCCTCCAGGCAAAGTCCTGTTCACTGCCTGTTTCCAGTGAGGCCACAGAATGGCTTTGCACTGAATTCTGTAAATATGCCCCCTCCCACCCTCTGCTCATATATCTTATTGCTGACCAGAGCAGATTACAGAAAAGGTGACAAACCTACAGTGGGGAATCACCTTGCTACCATATGAGCAAGCACAGCCTACATTTTTATTTAAAATTATGAGTTAAAGGTTGCATAGCTTAACAACTCTCTTCCAAATTGCCTGTAGGCATACAGGATAAAGCAAATAAGTTTGTTTGGTTGTTTCAGGGGCTGCTGGTTTGCTTCCAGCATGTTAATAGCTGTCTGGTGTAGGCTCACACATATAGGCCCTGTAGTGTCTAGTTTGTTAACACTGGAGCGACGGCCTGCATGCTGGGCTTTGAATAGAAATGGAACGGATGTGAGGAACAGACATGTTGTCCAAGGCTCTTTTTCTGTTGTACTACTGTGAAATCAGATGAGCAGTGCAATATTAAAAGGGCATTGGCTGACAACCCCCCAAACCCTGCCCCCACCTCCACCCCCACTCCTCACCTCCCACTTCCTTTAGTTACAAGTCTTTTTCAAACATCAAAATAAAGGAAAATGGAATTAAGGCACTGTTAGCCTTAAGTGAACTGGTTGCCTAGCTAGCCACAGTAGTGGAACTACAGCTGTGTCATAGCTTTAATTAATTTCAACACATCGGTTTGTTGTCATTGTATGTTTCTAGAGTGGTGAACACGTGAGGTATGGCTGTTGTGCTGTCATAAAAGCTTTTTGTGTGTGTTTTCCAGCTCGCAGAGGTCAGCTGCTTTGACGATGTTGCACTACTGTACCATCCGCTAAAGCAGTGCAATAGTATTGTCATAGCATTCGGCCTTCGCCTTATACTACAGCAGCAGCAGAAGGACAGATGCTGCTAATAGAGAGAAACAGATGAGAATACTGAAATCGTGGAGGCGCCACCTTCCCCACCCGATCCTTCACACACAACAATCATATGACACAGGCCATATGCTTAGAGCAGTGGAGCCTTCTTATTTTTAAAATACCACAGCTGGTCTTTGCTGGCCAACTGGTAATATATGGAAAAATGCTTTTAATCCAGTTCCAATTGTCAGTTCATATTTACAACCTACGTTATGAATAGAAGGAATTTCTTGGGACAAGTTTAAGTAATAATTATTGACACGAGATGGAGCCTATTTTATTTACTCAGTCTAATCCATTATTACACACTAACAGTTCTTAAGTATAATTAAACCTGAGTCCTTAGGTGCTGTTTGTAAGTCTTTGGATGATTTGTGCTCTATACTTTAATGTGTAAATTGTATTAAATTCGGACTTTTATTCCTGTTTGTGGCTTATGATGCTGTTCTCACATGGTCCTTGAACTAACTTCAGAGATCCACATAAACAGAATAATAAAAAAAAATTTTCAAAACTCTAGCTAAATCAGTACATTTAAATTTCCACTTTTTCTGGGAAAAAACCAAGAGGTATCCTTTTATTTCCGAAACTCCCTTAAGGGCTGGGAAAGATACGGGCCTCCCGCACCACACCCTCCTAAAAAAAAAAGGAACATTTTGTTCACAGAACATCAGAGGCTGTCTCAGTTTGCAGATCACATGTCAGATTAAGTAACATGCTTTGAGATCAACTTCCAAACTCTTCACACGTTTTGTTAGACAGTGTAATGTGTTGCTACATGCTGACTCACAGCGTCAAATCGTACTGTATATACAGTAGTAAATGCTGGATCAAACCGACCTGAAATTCCCCTCCTGGACAAGACTTCTTAAATGGCCAGATTTGACCATAATCCTGATTCGGTCACATGGCCATGATTTAATCTGGATCAGAGATGAGGTGCAACCACAACTGAATTGAAATACCTTGTTTATTAGTTAGTTTGTTTAAGTGACTTATTTTTAATTTACATGAATCCTGAGATACTGTCATTTTACCACTGGACGCCAGTCCTACTGATGAGTAAGGGATAAAAGAACTGTTATTGAAAAAATGTTGAATTTTTTGTCATGTAATTTTGGATTGGATGACTGAAATCATTTAATGTACCCTTTTAATGTTATTTATAAAAACATACAAATGGGCCTTTTAAAATATGAAGTAGCCATTGAAATTTTTCAATTTTTATGTGCTTTAAAATATAAAAAAAAGATGTAAATTAAAAACAGTAACATTATTAAAAATGTCTACTTTGGAATACATTTTGATACCAACTGTGTAAAACCTCAGGTTAATCACATATAAACATTTGACGTAAGAAGATATGCTATTTTTCAAGAAAAAAAAAAAGTGTGCAGGCTTGAAAAAGTCACAGTGTGGGTGGGAAAAATGGGGTAAGTTTCCTATTTGGGGCAGGTCATAGGGGGGATGGGGCTTCTTGTGAGGAATGCAGAGGGCAGGGCTGTTCTGAGGGGGCTCTGGCTGTGTGTGTCTGTGCATGTGTGTGTGTGCAAGCCTTGGAGCCTGTAGCGTCATATTTAGCCACTGTTTTGTAAGTGACTGTGGAATTTGCTGTTGGTTGTGTGTCTTTAGTGTTGCAGTGAAGGATGGAGCGGAGGGTACGACCACCAGAAAAAAAAAAACACATCTTCTTTGCAGTAATGTGCTTAGCTGCAAAATTAGGCTTACATACATCTAATGACACAATATGAACATAATTCTATTTGTCAAAAGATGTTACATTGATTTAGTTTTAATTGTATTACTGCTTTGTCTCATGATGTGGAGGTTCCCCTGTTTATTTGAAGGACTAGACTTGACCCTTAATCCATAAATCATGACAAACTGTATTAAACTTCTCCATATGACAAGGGAATTTAACCCCAAACAAGACATGAACATGAACGTTACATTTGCTCTTGTAGTGCAGTCATACTGTGGATTCTGTTCTGGAACAGCAAGTCCTGTTATTTCAACCACCTCTCCACATGTAAACAATTCAGTGATTGTGGCATGTTATCAAACTAGAATTGTTATAAAATACATAAGTGAGGAGTAAATGTGAGAGTTTGGATCAGCAGCATGTAGAAGCTTGTCTTTCTCATTGTGCTGGCAGGCAAATACCAGAACACACCAGGTCTATATGAAGTGTAGCTGACATGGACAGAGAACTAATTGCATTTGTAGCCAGTTTGCACTTTCAAAGAAAAAAAGCCAATTTGGTTGCATGCTTTTGCTAAGGAACCTGTGAGATTTAGTAAAGCTGGAATGATTAGTCAACCACTTAATTAGCTGGTTAACAGGAAGCTAATTAGTAATTCTTTTCATAACCAGTCATTTTTAAGCAAAGTCTTGACTGGTCCCAACTTCTAATATGTGAAATTTGGAATATCTTTGGTTGTCAGACTGTTGAGACTGACATTTGAATTGTAACCAGGAGCTTTGAGAACTTGTGATGAACATTTACTAGATGATTAACTGAGAAAACAGTTGGTGAATCAGTGATGAAAATAGTGGTTAGTTGCAGCCTAAATCTCTGAACTATGGATACAAGTGTCTTGATAATCCTAAAAGTAGAGTAAACCATGCTCTGTGCATGACGCAGAGGCATCCGTGGACCTTACAAGAGTGAAGAGCTGTAACACTAACACGCAAAACACTTGTAAAGTCCTTCTCTTGGTACAAACAGTTCAGATGGGCACATTGTAAGGTCACATCTGTACAAAACGTCATACTGCCCATAACTGCATTGCTAATTACTGGGAGCTTTGTAGATGCAGTTTAGAGTTGTTTATTATTATTATATTTGCATATAAAATGAATTCCAGGAGTCAGTCTGGGTTGTTTACAGAAACAGGAAACAAGGGTTTAAATTAGATTTTAGATCTTTGATTTTCAAAAAAATGTATTTATTTATTTTTCATGTCTAACTTGCTGCATAAGCTGTAAACAAACGATTTGCCACTCCGAAAGTGAGCTGTTTGTGTGGTTACAGAGCAGGTAAAAGACATTATGAGGCCTCTGACTGTTTCTAAAAGAGAAAAGGGGGGGGAAAGAGGTGTAGAATTTATCATGTCAGTTGACTCCAAAGCCTTTGGCTTTAATGAGGATCAGAGTACAGCGTTTCTGCCACTGAAAAAAATTCTGAGGTCCCTCAGAAGCTCTTTCTGCTTAATTTGATGCAATCCTGATAAATGGAGACAGCAGAAATGTGTGTGATAGATAGATATAAATCAAATAAGATGATGAGTGGTAGTAAATGTGAGAATTGTTCTTTTAACCATCTAACACCCAGATGTAGTTAGTGATGTTTGTTTACAGTAAACCTTCCACAGATATGTTTTTGGAATGACTAAACATTTAATGGACCTATTAGAGTCATCAGAGCTGACAAAACTTTCTCCACTTTGATCCGTGTGCTGTCATCCAGGACCATTTTATAGTATAGTAAGGAATAAAACCAAACTACAGACTTATCCAGGCAACCGAACTCAAACTGAAAAACAAAAACCAAGCAAATTTTTTGATTAGGTGAAAATATAGTCACTGGCAAATACTGTAGGATGGTTAATTTCCCAAGAGCACATGAAGTGAATTTCTAATATCCACTGTGATTGTACCAGCATGGGAGTAAATTAGTTCTTTGCTGAAAGTGAAGAATTACAGCAAGATAATCAAGCTACCTACTCCTCCTCAGCTGATCACATGATTAAACACATGTAAAGCAGGAATAACCAGATAGAAGGTTTACCATACACCTGCTATATGATTATCTGTGGGAAATCCCCAATAATACAGTATACATGTAAGATGAACAATTGCCTAAAGCATTTCCAACACATGGGGCAGTGGATAGCGCTGCCACCTCACAGCAAGAAGATTCAGTGGTTCGAGCCCTGGCCAACCCAGGGCCTTCGTGTGCAGCGTTTGTATGTTCTCCCTGTAACTGCGTGGGTTCTCGGCTTCCTCCCGCAGTCCAGAGATGTGCCGCTTAGGTAGATTGCTAACTCTAAATTGCCCGTGAGTGTGTGTGTGGTTGCTTGTCTAAATATCAGCCCTGTGATGGACCGGCGGTGCATCCTGCTAATCGTCCAATGTAAACTGGGATTGGCTCCAGCTTACTGCTTTTGAGGCAACATTTTTAACAACTATGTTGATCTGTTTTTCTTATATTTTTTTTAATGAAAAAATGTGTCATCTTATGCAGCAGTGTTAATTGTTCTTGAACAATAATGATGCTGTATGGGACAGATGAATAAGATATGATTGGAGACTGACAGACTAACTCAGTAGTGGTAAATTATTGCTGGTTTTAGTCTCTGGAGAGTCTTGAAAATACTATTAATGTAGAAAATGACTGACTCTATCCTTTGACTGAATTAAATATTTAAGTCAGCTTGATAGATGACAAAAATACATCTAAACAACATTTGGCATGTTTTTTTCCTAACATTGCTGCATCATGTAGCTAAAAATCTGCCTCTGTAAACAATAAAGAGGAACTTGATGCTTAGATTTCATTCATCTGCTAGTGTTTTCTGAGTAGTTGTTTACCTCGTCCTCTGTCTCCTCTGGTTACCTCTGCCCTCAGACTGAGACTGTCCTGCTCTCAGAAGAAGTCTGTGCCGTCTGCGTCACCTTGCAGACAAGACCCTATCAATATTGCCTCTGCTTTCACTAGATTTAACAGAGTAGTGCAATATTGCTTATAGGGTCTTGACTCTGAGGGATGGTCTTCCTCCAGTGGTGTGGTTTGTAGCTGATGTCACAAAGGCAACATTCTGCCGCGCTGCCCCTAGCCACAGATCTCACTGATGATATGTATACAGTACAGTGTGATGGAAGCTTCAACATCGTGGCTTAGTGAAATGCTGTCTTCATTGTGTTCATCCAGTAAATGTTTTTGCTAATGAAGTCATTTGAACTCTCAATTTAAAGAGCGG
>NW_018127920.1:4805806-4811768 GCF_001952655.1 Monopterus albus | reverse complement strand
TGTGTAATTTAAAATGACAGACTGTAAAATGTGTCATTCACTTGTTTGTTAAACCCTGAGCTTTGTTTCTATCCTGTGTCTTGTATAATCCTAAATTGATTGTTTTTGTAGACCTGCATTTCAGGAGATTAATGGCACCATAATGACACATTTAAATTGATAAAAAATCAAGTGAATTATCATCTACAGATGTTGCAAATTTCAGTGATTTGCTTAAGTACAATATAAATACTTACAGGGTTGGTTCATCGAAAAAAGGAAAAAACATACTGTATTTGAGGTTTTCTCTAAAATATCTCTATGTGGTGTTAGATTTGAGCCTCCACTTCGATAGAATAGAGGTGAATAGAATGAATTTTGGTGCTGTCTTTCCAGAAAGATTGCCTTATAACTCTGGATTATCTATAGAAAACAGCAGTTTTCACTGGGACTACTCCATCAGTAGAATGAAAGAATGTTCACACTGAAGACTGTGGATTTTCCAAACTACGATGCTGTTTCTGGAATGAAATGTTGTTTTCAAGTGGGTATTTTTCAATGGCTGTAACAGTACAATGTAAATGTCACTCCCCCCCATTGTGTTGGCCTAGAGGCAGAAATCTCAAAACCTGGACAAATGGCCCACTACAGGTACTGTAGGTGGGAAAATAAATACATAAATAAATAAACAAACAAATAAATTGTTAGTTTTTTAGGTTAACGACTAGGCCTCTTACGATGTGATGAAATGATAAAATGTTATGAATTAAATATTTCGATGTGGTTTTACTTTATATAGGAGTTAAATGCTTTTAACGGCTCATTATTTCATTTCAATCTACCTAAAAACGAATATACAATTATAGCAACTTTAAAAAAAGCCTGGCCTGACTGACAGGATGAGGCCTTGTAGAAAGTTTAAGGCTTGCTGATACAGCAATCACTCCTTACAGGGCCAGTAGCTACAGATGGGTGACAAATTAAATGAAAGAAAAACCCAACACAAAGAGTGTCAGTGAGGTGCTGGGCCATCACATGGCACCAGATCAGCTTCAGTGCACCTTGGCATTGACTCTCCGAGTCTCTGAACTCTACTGGAGAGATGAACACCATTCTTCTAACAGATATTCCCTCATGTGCTGTTTTGATGATGGTGGTGGAGACGCTTTCCAACACATCACTCCAACATCTCCCATAGCTTTTCAACAGGGCTGAGACCTGGTGACTGGGAAGGCCACAGCATCTGATTCACATCATCTTCATACTCATCAGACCAGTCAGTGACCCCTCATGCCTTGTGGATGGGGGCACCGTTATCCTCATTTATTCAGTCTTTCCTTTGATTTGTAACCCTTCTGTATTTATTTAGGATTTAACTGCCTCTTGAAAGGTGTCACTTTCTGTTTTGGATGCAATAGTGTTAATATACTGCTAATTAATTATATCATTATAAACCATTTTGACCATCCCTGCCATTTATAGGCTGTTTGTTTATTAATAAACGTTAGTCTGCTGCTATACTGCAGTCATTGCAGAACAGAGTGATAAAAACTTTCAATGTTTCAATGAAATGTTTGCACAAAATGCAAAAGCCACAGAACAAAAACATAAAACCTCATTATTCTATGTTTATGACAGATTTTCTTTCTAATTTATTAGTTGTTTTCCCCTTTAAACCATAGATTAATCCAAATGTAACCCAGTGATTTGTCTATCCTCAGATTCACCTAACACTGACTAGTCTTGAATATTCAAAGGACTTTTGCTCACAGGCAAGTTGAAGAGGGAACCTGCTCTTCAGGTTGCACTTTTTCGCTTCAGGCGACAGCTACAGGACGCTCACTGCCTGACACTCTTTACATGTTGCACTACTGAGGGAGCTACAGCAAGCAGTGCAATAACGAAAGGGCATCAGTCAGCTGGGTCTAACCTCCTCCCCACACCCTTCACCTGCCTTATACTGTTTCTGAACAAAGCACCACACCAGCGGCTCACACTTGTTAACGCCGCTTACTCACTTGCATCTTGTCATTAGGATGGTTACCAGAATAAAAGGAGCACTAAATAGAGAAGTGCTGTTTGTATTTTATTCCAAGCACAGCTGTGATGATGATGGGATGCTGGGGTATCGAGGCAGTACAGGGTAGCATTATGTACAGGGGAAAATGTTGACACCATGGATGTGTTGGATTCTTCTGGTTATACCACAATAAAAGTTCCTGATGAGACGCAGTGAAATTGTTTTGAAACCTGTGGAGAAACCAGTTTACAGTGGCAAGAAAGAACAAGAGACAGAAAAGTAGGGTAGGTTAGAGCAGAAGTGACCATTTAGAACATCATAAAACAAACAAAGAAATGTGGATTAAATCCAAGTGCAACAATAGGACCTCTGAAATGTATAATTTGCCCAATTTACACTTTTTTATAAACTTTACCTTGAAGGTTTTTGGCCATGTAGATAGTGTTGGTTCATATTTGTCTCTGAGATTTCTGCCTCTGCCTAATACAGTAGAGGAGAACAGAATTGAATTCATAGTTTTAAGCATCAACAGCAACTTCTCATTCCAAAGTCATTGTCCCTGTGTTCATAGGAACTATTTTTAAGGCACGAACAAATTCCAGTGAACAGAGTATGACAGTGTGATCCTGATTATGCAGAGTAATGTAGGCAGATTGGATAAATATAATTTTTCAACACTATGATTACCACAAACAAATTTCCATTGACCTCCACTGTAATGGAGGCAAGTCTGGAATCTCAGTTACATAGCTCCAAAACTGGACAAAGAAAATTAAAACTAAGAGAAAGTATGTCTTTTTAATATGGGTGAATTTAACATTTAAGACTAAAGGAAATGCACGTAGAACACTCACAGTATAAAAATGAACAAAAAAATCTGGCAGTGCTATAGTTTTAGAAAGGTGTATTGGTTTTATTGCGAAGGTTTTTTTTTTATATGTAGACAAGATAAGTTGTAACATTTAAGTGTCAAATCCAAACTAATATCCGAGAAGCTGCAGCTGGCTTCTTCTACATTAAAACACCATCTGCTGTAGAGTAGACACAGATGTCCAGTATACAGTCTAGTCTGTACATTGGTATTTTGACAAATACTTTTACTGTTTCTGTGATTTAGATCTGCCTGAGAAAACTCAAATGTTTTAGAAAAAATACCTTTGAATTTCCTAGTCAATCAGTGGTGTGGGACCACTGATAACACCTTCAAATCTAATGCTTCTATTGTAGGTCATGGACATCTTTCTGATAGAGCATGTATCCCAGGTAGGACTGGATATCTAACCCCAGTAATGTGTTATCTAGCTGCATAGCAATGGAAAATTAAAAACTGTCTCGTACTTGTGATTATGTTACATTTTTAAGTAATTCCAGTTTAAAATCTTCATATTGTTTTTTGTTCATTTTACATTTTGTAATGTCTTGTTTTCCTTCATTAAACTGTCTGACTTCAACATGATCTAGAGAACATGACTCATTTGTAAATAAAAGTGGATAAAACCACCAAAAACTAACTTTAGCACTCTTCATAAATACAGCCTAAATCACATAAAGAACTGTGCTGTATAATAGAAATGATCTTAAAATTGATGTAGATGAGGCTACATTAGAATTCATGTTTCTGTTTGTAGCATTCTTTTTATTCCTTACTGCACTTTCACCTTCAGCCAAACAATAACCAAATAAAGAGCACAGTGGGCAGGTTCAGTGTTAAGCTGGCAGGGAAGGAAAAACTCACTTTAATGGAAGAAACTTCTGACAGACCCCGGCTCTTGGTGGGGAAAAAAAAGCAACAACTAACAATCAAACACTGGGCAGGTTGATGTGGCCTGTGACTGCTCACCAGAGATGTAGAGCTCCAGAGCCAGGACTACCTGCAGGAAGGTACAGGGTGAGAGAGAGAGGAGACACACAGTTAGTCACGTAATGGTGGCATATAAGTGCATGAGGAGAGAAGAGGAGAGGAGAGGGGAGGGGAGGGGAGAGGAGAGGGGAGGAACACAGAGCATCATGGCCCCCATCAGCAGCCTAGTCCTATAGCAGCATAACTAAGGGAAGGCTCAGGGTCACCTGATCCAGCCCTAACTATAAGCTTTATCAAAAAGGAAAGTCTTAAGTCTAATCTCAAAGGTAGAGAGGGTGTCTGCCTCCTGGACTGAGACTGGGAGTTGGTTCCATAGGAGAGGAGCTTGATAGCTAAAGGCTCTGCCTCCCATTCTACTTCTGTGGACTCTAGGAACCACAAGTTGGATTTTACAGGGAGCCAGTGGAGAGAAGCTAATATGGGAGACCTGTAATCTCTCTTGCTAGTTCCTGTCAGTATTCTGGCTGCAGCATTTTGGATTAACTGGAGGCTTTTTATGGAATTATTGGGACATCCTGATAGTAAAGAGTTACAGTAGTCCAACCTGGAAGTAAGAAAGGCATGGATCAGTTTTTCAGCATCACCCTGCAGTGTGTGTCATTCAGTAGCAATCTCCAGTGAGACTGTGTAAACCCAGTGATCTAGGAGCTTTGGAAACAAGCAAGGTCATGGAACAGGACAGCACTTCCTTCTCAGAGGTGGGTTTTCACGTTTACATTTCCTCCACTCTGCCTGCTGGGACTCATATGTCTATATTTTTGTCCTTTAGATAAGAGAGTCAGAATATTAGGAACACCTCTGAATATAAAGCAGTCCAGTACAACACCACTTTTAACTATGACCTCATTAATAAACATATAATTGAATGTATACATTTACAACAATTTCACTAAAAACTGAAACATTTTGAGCTTCATAAACACAGATGTTAAGGTGGAAGTGTTGCATTGCAATGCATATATTTGTACAGGTGTACCCAATACAGTGGCCACTCAGTGTATACAGCAATTAAGCTCATTGTGGAGCTTGATATTGAACAGAATGGATCATTAAGCTACTGGTTTTCATATATTTTATACATTATATTATTGTAACAATATTAAAAAACACTTTGCCTTTTAAAATTCAGCTGTTTCTGAAGGGAAAAGGGCTAACAACTCAAATGGGTTTTAAGGACAGCTTGTAGTTAGCTATTTCACATTTCCTTGTCTGAATTGACGCAACAGCAGACAAGCTGACATATAGGCTGAACTACAGGATCGCATAACACTGTCCTGGCTCTCACAGCTCCTATAAAGTGGAAGTCATACAGCTAACAGAATCACAAAAGCCAGATCCTCCTGACTCATTGAAGCCGTCTATTCTTATGGTTGGAGCTACAGAATTCAATAGCCTACGTACCTTTGAGAGACAGTCGATGGGGCCGCGGAAGATGCAGGATGCTGAAGAAAAACAATCTACTCTTGACTGAGGAGATGATGATGTTCATAGACGATCGCCTCTGTCGCCACCTGCTGGAAGTGAGCGGCAGCAGCAGAGACACTCAGCACAGTTTAACTCCGTTCAGGCTTGTTTAGATTACAGTATATTAATCAGTCAGAGGTGTTAAAGAAAGAGGTTTGATTTAATGCCAGATTAAAGAGACTGTGGTCTAACATTTGAAGTTTTGAGGAAATTGTAGAAAACAGATCTTAAACCCGATGTTAGGTTAGAAGATGCATTGTATAAAATGAATTAAAAACAAACTACTGGACCAGGTGCTGCTGTACATCTGTGTAAAAATTAGTATCAGGGTTTTATATAGGCTAAAGGTTTTGCTTAAAGATTTAATGTACATTATATTTGACGTCCAAAACAACAACAACATAATACTACTACTAATAATAATACAGTGCCTTGCGAAAGTATTCGGCCCCCTTGAACTTTGCGACCTTTTGCCACATTTCAGGCTTCAAACATAAAGATATAAAACTGTAATTTTTTGTGAAGAATCAACAACAAGTGGGACACAATCATGAAGTGGAACGAAATTTATTGGATATTTCAAACTTTTTTAACAAATAAAAAACTGAAAAATTGGCCGTGCAAAATTATTCAGCCCC
>NW_018127920.1:4803226-4804014 GCF_001952655.1 Monopterus albus | reverse complement strand
GATGGTGGTGGACTTTGCTAAGAGGATGGAGATGGCTGTAGTTAACACCTATTTCCAGAAGAGGGAGGAACATAGAGTTACATACAAGAGTGGAGGTAGGAGTACGCAGGTAGACTACATTCTATGTAGACAAAGCAATCTGAGAGAGATTAGTGACTGCAAAGTGGTGGTAGGAGAAAGTGTAGCCAGACAGCATCGGATGGTGGTGATTAGGATGATTAGGTGGTCAGGAAGAAGAGGAGAGGAGAGACAGAAAAGAAGACCAATGGTGGAAGTAGCAAAAGAAAGAATGTCATGAGGAATTCAGACAGAAGTTGAGACAGGCTTTGGGTGGTCAAGAAGAACTTCCAGATGACTGGGAAACTACAGCAGAAGTGATCAGGGAGACAGGTAGGAAGGTGCTAGGTGTGTCATCTGGAAGGAGGAAAGATAGGGAAACATGGTGGTGGAATGAGGGAAGGTGAGAAGGACTTGTACAGATTAGTGAGACAGAGAGATAGAGATGGGAAGGATGTGCAACAGATAAGGGTGATTAAAGACAGAGATGGAAAGGTGCTAACAAGTGAGGAGAGTGTGCAGAGAAGATGGAAGGAGTATTTTGAGGAACTGATGAATGAGGAAAATGAGAGGGAAAGAAGGGGGAACAGGTGAATATTGTAGAGCAGGAAGTAGCAAAGATTAGAAAGGATGAGGTGAGGAAGGCTCTGAGGAGAATGAAGAGTGGAAAGGCTGTTGGTCCAGATGACTTGCCTGTAGAGGTGTGGAAGTGTCTAGGAGAGACAGCAGTG
>NW_018127920.1:4801504-4802988 GCF_001952655.1 Monopterus albus | reverse complement strand
GAAAGAAGAGGAATGAAAGTCAGTTGTAGTAAGACAGAATACATGTGTATGAACGAGAGGGAGGGAAGTGGAACAGTGAGGTTACAGGGGGTTGAGGGGGCTGCTTCACGGAGACCTGGCGAGTCCATCACAGACAGCATCATACAAGTACTGGGCTTCCAGGTGTACAGAGTGGATCGTGTAACAGTGCTGTCTGGGAAAACGAGAGGAGGGGAAATCTGTCTCTACATAAATGAAGGTTGGTGCACAGATGTCATAGTGCTCCTGAGAACATGTAACACTGATTTAGAGACTCGCTTTATCAATTGCAAACTTTTATTCTCCCTGAGAATTTAACTCTTTCATTGTAATCGAAGTGTATATAAGACTGCAGGTCCATGCTAGCGTACTACAGCTCCTGGCAGAACTAATAACTAGCGTGGAGCTAGAACATCCCAACTCTCCACTCATTGTTCTAGGGGACTTTAACAGCAAATCTCACCCACGAACTGCCCAAATACAGACAGCACGTCACCTGTCCCACCAGGGATAAAGTCACACTGGACCACTGCTACACACTGCTACACAATAAAAGACGCTCTGTCCCCCATGCAGCCCTCAGAATCTCTGATCACTGTATGGTCCATCATATTCCAACCTACAGGCAGAAACTTAAAGCTGTGAAGTCTGTGGTCAAAACAGTGAAGAGCTGGACTGAGGAGGCTAAGTCAGAGCTACAGGCCTGCTTTGACTGCAAAGAATGGAGTGTATTTGAGACTGCAGCTACAGACCTGGACAAACTCACTGGCACTGTCACATCTTATATCAGATTTTGTGAGGATGTGTGTGTGTGCACAAAAAGTCCTTCTGCACATACAACAACAACAACAAGCCCTGGTTTACAGCAAGACTCAAGCAGGAACACACTGACAAGGGAAATCAGAGCAGGAAAGAGGAGCTATTCTGAAAAGCTGAAAGCTCAGGTTTCAGCCAACGACCCCTCGTCTGTGTGGGGGAGCCTGAAAACCATCACTGGCATTAGAAAACCCTCCCCCCTGCTGTGGAGGACCGTCAACTAACAGATGACCTGAATGTATTCTACTGCAGGCTTGACAAACAGAACTCCCCCCTCACCCTCCCCACCTCAAATCCAGCAGCTGCTCCCATGACAATCACCACCCTTCCCTCCAGCCCCTCACCCCTCACCTCCAACTATCTGTGAAAAGGATGTGCATGGCCTCTTTAAAAACCAAAAGATCAGAAAGGCACCAGGCCCAGATAGCGTGACCCCCTCCTTCCTGAAAGTGTGTGCTGATCAGCTGGCCCCCATCTTCACACTCATCTTCAACAGGTCACTGGAGCTGTATGAAGTCCCCTCTTGCTTCACGCACTTCACCATCATCCCAGTGCTACAGACCCCCTGCAGTTCGCCTACCGGGCAAACAGGTCAGTGGACGATGCAGTGAACATGGCACTGCATTACATCCTGCAACACCTAGACTCCC
>NW_018127920.1:4785788-4800904 GCF_001952655.1 Monopterus albus | reverse complement strand
CTGTTCTCTGCACCTCCATCACTGTCTGGTTTGGCTCAGCAACCAAACAGGACAAGTACAGACTTCAGTGGACAATCAGGACTGCAGAAAAGGTCATTGGTGTGAGCCTGCCCTCCATGGAGGACCTGTACACCTCATGGGTCAAAAGGAGGGCAGAGAGGATCACTGCAGACCCCTCACACCCCGGACACAATCTGTTTGAACTGCTCCCCTCTGGATGGCGTTACAGGTCACTGTGCACCAAGACAACCAGGGACAAGGACAGTTTCTTCCCCCCAGGCTGTCACTATGATTAACACTTAACCAACAACAGTATGACTGAACAATAACCCTCAGTGCAACACCTGTAAATATACCTCGTACAGATTCATACAGGTCTATTTTTAAGTACTCTGTTTTTATCCCTATTTATCTCATTTCAATGAACATTCCTTTGTCCATCTGCATTGTTTACCGTCTTTTATGTACTGCTTATTCTGCATTGTTTGCACTGTTTGTTGCTGTTAATACTGCTTATTTTTGTTATATTACACAGCCTTATGCTGGTTTACTGTTTGCACATTGAGAGCTGATGTACCAGAGTCAAATTCCTCGTGTGTTCGTCACACCTGGCCAATAAAGCTGATTCTGATTCTGAGATGAGGATGTTGAGGTTCTCTTTAGGAGGGACCAGGATGGACAGGATTAGGAATGAGCACATCAGAGGGACAGCTCAGGTCGGCTGTTTTGGGGACAAGGTCAGAGAGGCCAGATTGAGATGGTTTGGACATGTGCAGAGGAGGGATAGTGGTTATATTGGTAGAAGGATGTTGGAGATGGAGCTGCCAGGCAAGAGGTCAAGAGGAAGGCCAAAGAGGAGATATATGGATGTGCTGAAAGAGGACATGAAGTTAATTGGGGTGAGAGTAGAGGATGCCGAGGATAGAGTTAGGTGGAAAGAGATGTTTTGCTGTGGCAACCCCTAATGGGAACAGCTGAAAGTAGAAGAAGAAGTAGTAGTAGTAGTAGTCACAGTACCCTAGTTCTATTTTGACTATAACAGTAAAGGCCTACTAAAGTACGATTGATTGTATGTATAGAATCTAACATACTTGTAATTTCGGTATCCAAGTTGACTCTTACTCACATTTCACTTCTACAAGGCTTTCAGAGCTGGACTGGATGATCTAATGTTTATGATGCAGTCTGCATAGTGTTTACTTTGAGTCGTGTATGTTCACTGGATTTTTACTGGGTTCCTACTTCTTTAGCCTATTATGATGGTGCACTATCTGTGTGAAATGCAGGACTTGTAGACTTAAGAACTCTTTCTGTCCCACTGCCATCAGACTCCTAAACAGCTGACAGGAGTTTATAATCAGGTATTACTTCATGTAACTGCACCTGGTTGTTTACATTCTCAGTTTGCAAATGTATAATTGCACATTCATTGCTGACTGTTGCACATACAGCTGATGTAGCATATATTCTTAATATATTTTTGTTATATTTTTCACTTGCTGTTTTTAAAATTGCCTTTATTTTGTATTATTATTAATCTATTTTATATTTAGACTTTATATTGTTTGGCATTCATTGCGGACAGCAAAGGAAGAATTTCATTTTGCAGGGAAACATGTTTCCTTACTGTGCATATGACAAACACTTTGATTGAATAAACACTTTGACTGATCTGATTGTTTTTGTTTCATGGTAATTTTGCGCCACCCGCTGGACAAGAAGGTACATAGCAGCCAACTGCTGCCCGCAGCGCTGGATTTTCTCAGTTATCTCATGCTTTAAAGCAATTAACTCAAAGTCTTTATGAAATGCATTTTTACTAATGCAAGATCCATATGTATTTAATCTATTAATTAAAAAAAAATCTTAATTAAAGCTATGCCAATAAAATAGTACACATAGTCCTCTTGAAAAGTTTTGGCTGCACACATTATGCACAAACTTTAACAAACACAGAGAAAATGTTTACCTGAAAATAATGTTGTTGTAGAAGAAAACGTAGGACACCATACTAAGTATAATGCTATTTGCTAATATTATCAAAAGCTCCACATGGCCAGAAAACTGACTTAGGAACACTATTACCGGTTCCCATCATCATTATTTGGCCATAATTATACTGTAGATGACGATGTTTGCAAAACTGAATAAAGTCAAACTACCAGTGAAATATGAAATGCAACCACTCTGAAAAAATAAACATAACTTGTTTGCAAGCTAGTTAAAGCATTTTAAAGTATAATGCAATCTAAGTACTCGTACTGTATTTTGATGAATAATACTGAATGTAAATACAGCTTCTGTTTTTTTTTACAACAAAACTCCACAGGACACCCTAATGAGAGAATTCAGACTTTGAATGCTGCCCAGAGCTCCTGACTAATGTGTGCATGTAGAGTAATTCTAGTCCCTTTGAGCAACAACCCCTTTTTGTTTGTCAGTTAGAGGCTACTATAGCAGCAGGTAAAGATTTTGTAGTAGAACATAAATTCTGAGTTGCAGTCATTTCAGTTCTTACTGATGATGATCAAAGGACCAGGGTTAGTGCTCAAAACTTCACTTAGGTCTACAGGTTTACAGTTTGATTCAGTCGCTCTCATTCATTGCTCAGATCAGAAACAAAATTCTCTAAACTACTTGTTCCACATGATGCAGTTAATTGTGTACATCATATAGGCAATTTCTCATTGTTTTGAACAAATGATAGGGCAAGGCAATTTTATTTATATAGCACATTTTCATACACAAAGGCAATTCAAAGTGCTTAACAATGCACATAGATGGATAAAACTGGAGTGATGTGTTCTCTTTTCTTGGTGTCTGTCAGTATTGTGGTAGCAGCTTTTTGAATGAGTTGCAACTGTTTGATGGTCTTATCCGGGAGGCCAATCAGGAGTGCATTACACTAAAAACAAAAGCATCAATGAGCTTTTCTAAATCCTGCTTCGACAAAGTTTCTCATTTTAGCTCTTTTTAAAATGCCAGAATGATGATTTTGTTACAGCTTTGATGTTGAACACATTGACAAGGGAGATCAGAATAGCAAAGAGGAGCTACTCGGAAAAGCTGAAAACCCAGATTTCAGCCAGCGACCCCTCATCTGTGTGAAGCCTAAAAATCATCACTAGCTACAGGAAACCATCCTCCCCTACTGTGGAAGGCCATCAACTGGAGGACCTGAATGTGTCTTACTGTAAGTTTGAGAAGCAGAAATCAATGATTTACCATATGTTATGGGGAGCAGCATGTCATTCCCATGAGGAAGGAGGGTCTCCACAATTACCAAATTTGGTTTCAACAAGCATAGAAAAACAATCTCCACAACATGAGTATATAAAAACAATCTCCACAACATGAGTATATATATATATACCAGCCTCCCCCTGAAAGTATTCAGACCCCTCCACTTGTTGCACACTTTTTGTTGTACATTTTCATTTTAAATGGGCAAAAATGACAGTTTTGCCCACCAGACTACACTCCATAACCCACAATGACAAAGTGAAAACATGTTTTAAGACAATTCATACACACATTTTATTTGACATGAGGCCTTTCAACATTTCAAAAAAGGTTCTTCATTAGATGTGTATATTTCTGAATAAAATTAAATTACATTGATTTGGGGAATTTCAGGTTAGGTGCCAAGTCCAATTGGTAATCCACTCTTTCATTTTCTCCCTTAAGAATATTGGCAATATGGCTACACTATATTCAGTAGTTCTAAATCACATTCAGACTATTTGGAAAAAAGGATCCCCCTCGTCTCAGAACACCCTGAGTTCTTCATATTTACAGAGACGAGACATCACTTAAATATTCTACATCATTCACGCGTGGTGTCATTGGGTCCAAGTGAGCTATAAAACCACAGGAATCCAGACTGTACACACACACATATCCATATTTTGTGTCTCCTAGTGATGATGTCAGAGCTCATCGTGGCGCAATGGCTCCTGGCTGGGCTGGATGAAGACACCCTCCATGGCACGCCACCAGTTGTGTTGGCTGGGAGAACTCATGCCATGCACCTCATGCTGGCCACGGATGGGGTGACCATACTGCTCTCCTGTCACACTCAGGAAGACATCAGTGCCCACATGTTTGAACCGCACGGCTTCATCACGCTCCCAGTGGATGCTGTCACACTGCACTGTCCACACATCCAGGTCATCACCTTCACCATTCTCTCCAAAGGCGCTGACCTCCTGTAGATCACACATGTAGGCAGAGAAAAAAAATATAAGATTACTACAGCAAAGGACAGATAGATCTGCTGGGGGTCCATACTCTCTTAGGATTTTATGTGATACATCTTATTCCTCAATGACATAGACATCCATTGTTGTCAAAAATGATTAAGAATACATGTGTAGATACATAACTGTGAGTGTGTGCACTACTGTCTGACCTGGTTATTAGACAGGGGTGAGCTGAAGTGGTGTGTGTGTAGATTTCGGCCAGTCTTCATGTGTGTGATGCGGACGGCCTGACCACACTTGACGGCTGCCCCACGCTGACACGGACGGCCGGGCTTCCCACGAATTTGCCAGTAACTGTTGGCATCGTCTGCGTTCTCAACTCCTGTTACAGACTGCTGTCCACTGCCTACATGCACACACACAGGCACACATTTGTTTTAATCCCTGGTAAGGAAACTACACTGACCTGCATTCATTTCCTGGAGACTTAAAGGTTTGTGATTCCCTTGGAAGCATTTTTTGATACATATGTTGAAATTCTCTTTTCATCCTGATGGCAATGAATACATTAAATGATTCTGAAATAAACAATATACTGCATAGCCTATTTATAATATGTGAATATGTAAATAGGGATGAAATAATAGTATATTTGCTGAAAATGAAACTAAATTATGATCAAAGATATTCTGCAGTTGGTAGATGATGTACATCAAGAACATTCATAAAGAGAAGTGAATAACACATTATCACAGGGACTCTATTAAAAAGTTTGTAAGGATACAAGTGAAGGGTTGTTACTTGTAAGTTTCACTTAAGTTCAAAATCTTGCAAAAATGTGGTCTGTTATTGTTAATGGAAATATGCCTAACAAAGCTCATAAAATTTGATTTAAAAAAATAAGGGGCCTTTGCTGATTCACACTGCATTAGAATTAGCTTAAAGGTGAAAAAATAATGTGACCCATTTGCAGTAGCAGTAAAGGAAATAAAGATAAATAAATAAAGATAGAGTTGGGGTTTTGTGACTTTTCTCATTTAAATGAATTAAATTCTGATTATTCTAAATTCAGCCATCTCACTTTGGATGCCAACATGCATGTACACCATAGTGCTAATACAGAACCTGCAGTACTATCACACCACATATGAAAGTATACTAAGAGAACTTAGCAAACTTGTTCTCCTGCACCACAGATGACCTGCTTAACAGAGGTGTGTGATACATTGTATCCAATTTCATCATGTCTAACTTGTCTAACTTAATTAGCCTATACCTAATCTATTACATAAATATAATGTGTAGATGCTAGTTTTATTAACTGCAAGTACATGTGTGTTTTAGTTATCTGTAGAATGTTATTTTTACACATGCATTTTGGAGGGTTCAAATATCAATTGTCTGTCTCTTCCTGTGTGACTCAGAAACACTGGAGATTCATTTGCATTCAGGCTGTTCCTGTATCACTTTCAGGCACTCTCTGTATAAATGTGCACTTCTCTTATGACCACCATTAGTAGGCGTTACCAAATGTAAAACAGATTTAAGAATGTGAATAACTATCTACAGCTTTACTGGTCAGACAGGTAAGGTAAAACCTATAAACCACTGAAAACAGTAGAGCTTCCCAAGTGGCAAGTTGACAAAACCGGCCAGAAATGATGCAGTAAGTCAACCTGATTTCCTTTCAAAATGGTGGCAGTAAAACAGGTAGAGGCTAATGATTCCTTAGTTGAACTTAGGTATTTGCTGCAGTAAATAAATGATAACAGAAGAAGATGCAGGGAAAATGGAGCAAATGACAATAATAGTAGTGGTAATAGCTATAAACACATGACCAAGAGTTGAGCAGATGCATAGGCTTATATGGAAAATGAGCTACAAAAGTAAAGAGGAATGTAAAATAGAAGGATCAACTAATTGTTACTAAATTCTCCTTTTGTTATTATCATATCATAATTATAATCACAGCACAGGGGAGTCACATATGAATAGAACATTTTTCAAAGAATACGTAGCCTAAAGGCAGCTATGTCACAGCTGTTCCAAAGTAGCACATCATATAATTCAGTCATGCCAGAAATACTCTTGACCTTCCAGTAAATACCAACGCCGCATTTAAAATGCAGCTTTTTGCAGTGCTGATACAAGCAATTCAATTCCATTTCTGACAGCATTTTAGCTTGTAACGCCATCAAAAACAGTGTTTGTGGCAGCTGGAAAATGCGACGTGGCAAGGCTAACCAGATACAATGTGAGCTATTTAGTGTTCCATAAAATACAGTAGTTTCTTTAGAACCTACACGTTATCATGATCTTGTAACATCAGAAATATGTTTGAGCATTCTTAGTTGACTAGCCTATTAAATTTATAGAGAAAATGTGAAGGTATTCCCAGTGTTCCACTACAGTGGAAAGCACATTTGCTGGGTTTTCAGCAGTATACCGCTCTGGCATTGCTTTAATCTGAAGAACAGCATTCTGTATTTTCCAGTTTCTTATATAATGGCAACATATGATTCAGTTGTAAGGACTGTCCACGCATCCATGGTCAGAGACACCTTTTCAACACTTATCAAATGACTGTGCAGCTCATATGCATTATCATCATACAGTTTATCCCATCCCATGACCATTTTTCTTGATGGGACCATATACCCCAGCTGAACAAATGCCATCAAACTTCAAAAACCCTTCCCCTCGACAAAGCTAATAGATGGCATGTCCTTTGCTATCATTTTTGTGATGAGGGCTATTATTTGCTCTGTATGTTGATGATCAAACTTATCTCTCCAAGTGACAAATCTAGCCAATGACCGTTGATCTACCTTCAAATGGCTTTGCATAGTTGATGTCGATTTATGATATGCTAACTTATCTTAACAGAGTTTGCACTGCACCTCATTTTTGTTTATTTTCTTGAAGTTCCATGCATAACTTTTTGATGGCTGTAGTCTCTGCATGTTTCTGCAGTTTGTATTTGGCACTGTAATAAAATGCTATACAGCCTTCATTATCACATTATTTCCAGGTGCTGGTGAAAGCCGGGGAAAACAGCAGCACTTTGCTTTTAAAGACAAAACCATATCTGATGACATTAGATTTTCTTTTTTTATTCAATGGATATCTGAATATTCAAACATCATTGCCCATCCTTAATGTAGTGTACATCTCTATGATGGATAATGAGCCTTAAGCATTTGCCCAAGATTCAACACGTGATGACAACTTCACATCCTCTATTGGCTTTACTTTGAATAGTCTGACCGGAAGTCTGATGGATCACAATTTCGTTCAATTGACACGGGTATAAAAGAACACGCAAAACGTGAAATGTGTTCAACTTTGTGTTTTAACGAGAAGGTACAGGTGAAATACAGACATCCATATAGCTGACACATTTCATTGCATGAACCTATATTAACCGGTCAATTATCTGATAATAGGTTACTACATAACGCTATCATGCATCATGAAAACACAGGGCCAAACTAAATTGACAGAAATGGGAATTTCATGTTTGTCTGCTTGACGGGTAAAAGCAACTTCGCCTACGAGATGACTTAAGATATTTCACAAATGAATAGAACATCTTCTTAATTTCGGCGTACCACAAACAGGGAAACAACCTTTGTGTCGATGACATTTCCAGTTATTCATCTCCTGCATCACAACAGACGGCGGACGGCGGTTGTAGTGGGTGTCATGATAGGCCTACAGTATAAACAGGTTAACGTTTTACAAAAGTAAAGGGCTATTACTAAAATTTCTACGTACCAAATCCACTACTAAGTCAAAAATGCAGAGGTATTGGTACGTTTTGTAGTTCATGAATGTATGCAGATAAGCAATGCAGCTTTAAACAGTTTTAAGTTAACGCTAAAATAGGCATACGGTAAAAACGCTACATGCATCTGAATGTATGTATGGTTACTTACATCGTATTAAGAACTTACCTGAACCGTATTTGACATCGTGGGAATGCAGGCGGACGTTGTGTCTGGTGTTGAGTAGTTTTACCAGCGAGCCGCAGGTTACATAGTTGAGCTCTGACTCTCTTCCTTCACAGTTTGACCACAGCAGCAGAAATAGTACGGATATAATAAAGGCGTAGACAGTAAGAGTTATCTGCATTTTTTGTCTCTAGTCTGATTACCTGCAGACACAGTGAGGATGAACAGCAATTACAGTCTCTTTCAAACTTACTGTTGTATTCAACCAATCATAGCTTGACAAGTCCGAAAATGCGGAAGCACATAACGACGTGTGATTGGTGCGTTAATTTACAGTGACAAACCGGAAACGGGAGGTCATATTAATGAATGTAATATTTAATTTAGTTGTTTTTCATCTCTTGCTACTCATTTTGCATATTTTCATCTTTTTGTCATTTTGCACATTTTTGTAGTCAGTTTCTATCACACCTGACATAGTAAAAGTCCAGCTACACGAACAAACAGAAATGCAAGTCTACACACCATGGGTAGTGTTCATTTCCAGGGGCCAGTTATTCAGAAGCTCCGAATTTGGAAATCTCATGTATTGCTATTCAGGATCTGGTAATCCATATTGCCTTTGTGCTGGTTTTTCAAAGCTATATTGGAGTGGATCACTCTTATCCAAATGCAGACTTTTCAAGATGACCAAATGTAGGCAACTAGCTATGTAAAGAGAAACAGGTACACTAGCTGGTTTGGGGTCACAAAGTGTTTTTTTTTTTTAACAGAAAACAGCATAATAAAACAATACTAATCCCCTTTCATTTTTTGAAATTCTTTTAAACAGTCAGACCCCTCATCTGACCCACATCAAATACAAAACAAACATATACTATATTCAGTTCATTCACATATTTGGAGCATGTTTTAAATCATAAAAAGGCCAAATGTTCAAGGAATTAAAAAATACTCATGTATTCATATCGGCCCATAATAAAACAAATTTAATGAACGCACCCTTTTTTAAAATTCGGAATGTCTGATGTGGGAAAAGGCAGCGAACACATCGTAGGCTGGTCAGACTAGCCAGGTGAGTTTCACTGCGGCTGGGATCAGTTTTCTATTGCTAATTCAACTGGAACTCAATTGTTGGCTGACTTGGGATCAGTACGAGAATGCCAGGCGGAACAGACGGTGACTGCTGGTACCTGTTTCACTGAGCAAAAACACGGAGAATTGTAAGCAGGTAAGTCAGCGTCCAGATATTGAATATGTTATTCATTTTCGCTTTTAATGACAAAAATAAACCTAGATTTAATGTTACCAATAAAACACGTCGTTTCTCTTTAACCTATTGTAGTCATTTTAAAACTTTTTTGTGTGGAAATTCAAGCAGAGATAGGCTACTTGTTTTCTACTAGTGCTAAAGCGGTGGGCTACTTCATGCTAATATTTCAGGACTTTACCCAGATGTTTGGACAAGTTGTTTAACTCGCTAATAACTAACTTAAATGTGGCTTCTGCTGAGCTGATGAAACCTAAAACTCGGGAGCTTTATTTCTATCTGTGCCTGAAGTTACCAGAAGATTTCGTAGCCTCTAACAAAGTAAGCACAGTGACGGTGACTTTCAGAACATCAGCCTAAGACTTCACTGATATTAGTTCAATAAACCTGATATCAACGTTCTTTATATTACGCTGCCACCACCTTTATCTGCCTGGTTCGGTCCGGGCTCAGATACTAAAGAATACACAATGAAAAAATCTAAAATATACTCTCTCTATTAGCATTCCAAGACATCACAATTTCAGGACAGCTCCAGAGCATGGCCTCACTGGGCCGGACTGCCACCTTAAATAAACTGTAGGGAGACAGATGGCCACCCTACCCAGCAGCAACCCTGTCTCTTGGGGACCTTGAGCAGTATCCCGTTATGTAAAATAACTACAAATTAAGACAAAGCTCTTAATAAAATAACATAAACAACAAATATAAAGATTTGGAATAAACCTACTGTAGGGGCATCTGGTGGCAGCATACTGTTTTAATCCTTCATGTTTCTCTCTGTAGTGAGCACAGAGTTCAGGTCCTGATGTCTTCAGGAGGAGTTGGTTCTAGCACCTGGTTCGACAGGGTGCGGGAGATCCCACACTATGACCAGGTACCTTTGGGTTCTTTACGGCGTGAACCAGATTTCCCTGTGCCCCCGGCGCCCTTGTATGGAACAGTGCCAGCCATCAGTTTGGACCCCCTTCCCCCGCCCCCATTACCTGAACAGCCACCCGTTGGGCTGTTGATGGCTGATGATGGGCCAATGGAGGGTGACTGTGAAGCCATGGATATTAAGCCGGTCCACCGCTTCATTCCTGACTCTGTCAAGAATTTCTTCCGTCGCAATAGCAGTAATCGTGCCAGCAATAGCCACACTACAACGGGAGTTCCCTGCTCACCCCCACACTCTGCTCCTCCATCTCCGTCCCTTCTCGGCTCCTATCGAGATCCCTATGGCGGCTCTGGGGGTAGTTACACCTCTCAGAAGGAGCGTGACGCGCTTCTCCTGGGTGCTGAAGCCCTCGACTCTGCATCCGCAGTCCCCACCAATCTCTCATCCCTGACTTATGCGGAACAGGTGCAGGAGTACCACCAGCGCTACAGCTACATGAAGTCCTGGGCTGGCCTGCTGAGGATCCTGGGCTGTGCGGAGCTACTTCTTGGAGCTGCTGTGTTTGCTTGTGTCTGTGCTTATGTTCATAAGGACAACGAGTGGTTCAATATGTTTGGATACTCCCAGCCACAACTGTTTGGGGGGCTTGGTGGAGGTGCCTCTGCATATGGATATGGTTACTACACGGGCCCCAAGACTCCTTTTGTTCTGGTGGTGGCTGGCCTTGCATGGATAGTGACCGTTATTTTGGTCATCCTTGGAATGACCATGTACTACAGAGAAATACTTCTAAACTCTAATTGGTGGCCACTCACAGAATGTTCCATCAACGTGGCCTTGGCAGCGCTTTACTTAGCAGCAGGGGTAGTGTATGTGAGGGACACCGTTCGAGGGGGACTGTGCTACCTACCTGTCTTCAATAATGGAGTAAATGGGGCATTCTGTCGCACTGAGGCTGGCCAGACAGCAGCCATTGTTTTCCTTTTCATCAACATGGTACTCTACTTGATCGGTGCAGGAGTGTGTCTGAAGCTGTGGAGGCATGAAGCAGCCAGGATGAGGAGGGAGGCGCTGGAACAGGAGGTCTGACCACACACACACACACACACACACACACACACACACACACACACACTTGTATTTCTATATTTGTGAAGACCTTTATATTGACATAAGGGCCTCTCCTGAACAGTGGATAAGGCTGCAGTCAGGACTAGTGCTGCGTATCTAACTTTTATACTTTTATGACATTGATTGAATTAGTTCAATACCATCAAGTGTTGAAAAATGCTTTTCCACATTTTTATTTACTGATGTAAATGTTAACAGAATTTAAGGTTGTGGTAAATTGGTTTTCTTTTTATTAGGGCTGTCAAAGTTAATGCAATAATAACGCATTAACACATGCACATCGTGTGATGTAAGTGAATGGTAAGTTTAGCTTCAAAGCCCTGCCAAATCATTCTCTTGACAAGGCAAAAGTTATTTGCATTTACTGTTGATGTGAACTGAGTTGCAACTGGAGTACGTCGAGTCGAGAGTCCTCCTCCCCCTTGCCAAAGACAGACCACCCTGAATAGTTTGCAATGGAGATGCCTGGATAACTCTACAAGCAACAAACTTTGAATGATAGCTAAATGTGGCTACAGCTTGCAGGTGGGTAGTGGCAGCTGGACTGGAGCTGGCTTGGTTAGGTAGGTAGGTCGGACTTTATTGATCCCACAATGGGGAAATTCCTGTGTTCCAGCAGCAACAGAGAGCAGCAACAAAACGCCATAAGAACAAACACCACACATATATCTTGAGTAACAAATTCCAAAGTACCTAAAACTAAACAGAATATAGTATTTGAGAGACAATCAAGAACAGGAATGATCCTCCCACAATTAATCCCTGAGAACTAGGGCTGGGCGATATGGCAAAAAATAAAAATCTAGGTTTTTTCATAAAATGTGACCGATTCACGATTTCGATTTTTTTTTTTATGTGTAACTAGCCAACTTAAACACAAGTACAACAACATGACTGAAGTAACATTCTCTTCTTACGTAACTTGAAAAACCATCAGTTTAAGAAACATTGTATTTTAGTGTGCATGCCATACATAAATTGGACAACAAGGTGTAAATAAATGTAAAACAAATTGTCTAATGAAATGTCTTTGCAGCTGAATTAAATATGAAAGTAAATATTGAATTCTTCTTAATACAGAGTAAGAAAATAACCATTTTAAATCAATGACCAATGATTTTAACCAATTAGTCAACTCAAAAATTAAGCACATTTACACCAGAAGCATTATTAACAGTAAATGTTTGATAAGAAGCCAGCACATCTTTAAGCCCTTGACCAATTACTTCCCCAGTATGATCGTCAGGAAAATAACATGTCTGAAGACAAACACTTCGCAGTTTCCATTCTGCATCAACATAATGGGCTGTGAGGCTCATGTAAGGCTGAAGAGTACGACTACTCCACAGGTCAGTCGTCGTGAGAGTCCTCCTCCCCCTTGCCAAAGACAGACCACCCTGAATAGTTTGCAATGGAGATGCCTGGATAACTCTACAAGCAACAAACTTTGAATGATAGCTAAATGTGGCTACAGCTTGCAGGTGGGTAGTGGCTGCTGGACTGGAGCTGGCTTGGTTAGGTAGGTAGGTCGGACTTTATTGATCCCACAATGGGGAAATTCCTGTGTTCCAGCAGCAACAGAGAGCAGCAACAAAACGCCATAAGAACAAACACCACACATATATCTTGAGTAACAAATTCCAAAGTACCTAAAACTAAACAGAATATAGTATTTGAGAGACAATCAAGAACAGGAATGATCCTCCCACAATTAATACCTGAGAACAAATCAAAATACCTAAGAACAAGACAAAATATAGTATTCAAGAGATCAAGAAATCGAGGACAAGAATATTACTCGCATAATTACTCCCGCAATAGGGGAAATACCTGGAGCTTCAGGAGCTTCAGTTGGGTTGTGGTTGCAGGGCTGGAGTGGTCTGCATGCTTGAGAGTGCAGGTGAGTTGAGTGTGACAGACACAGGAGCTAGTCAGGTCATGGATCACAGGTGAGTACTGACAGAGCTGGAGGGGACTTACTCAGCTTCAAGGAGTTCAGGTAAGTTGAATGTGGCAATTACAGGAGCTAGCCAGGTCATGGTGTGGATAACAGCAGTGATGGGACATACTGTGCTGAAGAGTGTGTCGAGAAATCCAGGAAGTGTTTAGTGAAGCACGTACTGAGGATTGTATTGTTTACGATGAGTGACGTCATTGATGACGTTTGAAGCCTCACTGCGTGTAGTGGTTCAGGAAGTGGTTCGAATTTTGTTGCAATGTATTGACAGATATAAAGCCCAAGGAATCTCCACACAATTCTTGGGTAGTGTTGGAGTTGTGAGAGTTTGTGAGTTATGTATTTCCAACAAGAGGAATTGCTTAAACCCCAACAACTGTTTTTATATAGTTTTTAATAGTTTAAACTATCAAATAGTTTTTACATAAAAATGAATAGAAATGAATGAAGTGCCCCCCTACATCAGTTGCACAAGCACCTTCACTGCCCATCTCTGTTTACAAACACATTCACGTTCCTCTTCCTTGTTAACGCTGCCACAGTTTGAAAACATAATTGTCCGCTGTCATTATTATGACATTTTCAACTATTGATGTAAAGGAGGAGGTTCACTTTGGTATGTGTACTACTACCACGGAACTTTGATTAGAGTTTATCAGCCAAGAAACGTACGCACAATATTTACAAACAAGCACGTTAATAAGGGGAGACAAAAACACATAGTTTGAATGGGCTCTCTTGTGCTCATAAGAGGAAAATTCTGTTAAATGGCGATTATCATTCCCATGCCCAAACTGTGGCAAGACCGCTTTGAGTGTATCACATACAGTTGAAATGACTATAACACATTTGCCTGTCTTACAGTCTTTGACCAGCAGGGGGGTTTGTGTGTGCACGAACCCTTTTGCGAACCAATTCTCTGGAAGGCTTGAAGGCTTCATTTTGCCATCACTAGATAACAGTAAGTACTGATACAGACCTGGAAGGTATTGAGTCAGCTACAAGGAGTTCAGATTGGCTGTAGCAGTCTCAGGTACTAGCCAGGCAGCAGCGTGGATAACAGGTAAGTACAGACACAGAGCGGGAGGAGTCTTACTCAGCATCAGATATTTCAGGTAAGCTGAGTGAAACTGTTTCAGGTGCTAGCCAGGCAGCAGCGTGGATAGCAGGTAAGTACAGACACAAAGCTGAAGGAGTCTTATTCAGCGTCTGAGAGTTCAGGTGAGGTGCTGGCTGAAAATGAGCGAGGGAAATCTTCAGGAAAAACTCCTTTGGTCTTGGCCGCCTGGACATAGTGAGTGCAACTAAGCAAACCGGTAGGGAAGTATGAACAGAGTAATGGACTAGCGAGCGACTGAGGGAAAGGAGGTGGTATATATGGCTGAAAACGGGGGGATGATTAGCAACAGGTGAAGACAGTGAACGCTGATTGGGAACCGTGGTAAAGCTGGGGCTAGTGATGGGCAGATGAAGCTTCATGAAGCAATGAAGCCTTTCATCCAATTGGTTCACTCCAGCGCAAAGCTTCTTGACGCTTCATTTGCTCTAGTAGGACATGTACTGGATGCAACAATATCAGTTGGCATGAATTTGAAGTGAGTGGCATTTTGCAGAAAGCCTGTGAATAAAACTGTCAGCAAAACAAAGAAGTATGCAAAACACGTATATTATATTGTAGTGATGGCAGTATACTGTGTGTATGTGTGTATACATATATATATAT
>NW_018127920.1:4761410-4785314 GCF_001952655.1 Monopterus albus | reverse complement strand
ACGTCACATCACTAGCTGGGGCAGGAGAGGTGGAACGGAACAGGAAAAATAACACAAAGCACAAAAACAGGAAGCAAGTCCAAATTGTAACAGATATGTTTTGCGGAGTATTTCAAATAAAACATTATAGAACAAAGTTGTATAATGTAACTATAAAATTTATCAAAAATGCACCTAATTTTGCAACATAAAATTACCGTATGCAATGATTGATTCAGGTACAATATAACCTCCTCTCTGCTCCACCAGTTCCTCAGAATTTGGCATTGTATTGTTTTATGAGAACACAGAATATATAATGAATCACTCCCCATCTCTTCTTCCCACACTAATTCTAGGTGAAAACTAATGGATCAACAATCCCACTGTCTATGGTAAGTAACAAATTTTATTTTTAATATATTCTAGCAGACATTGAACTGAATACCTGTACACTGAATTGATACAGTGCATGTAAACACTTGTAGCTTGGTCCAGGCTCTAGGGCCTCAGAGCAGACTCCTCTTCCCACCATCCAGCCGGACCTCATGGATGCCCCAAACAACTCTGTAGCTGCTCCACTGAAGATGCTGGAGCCAGAGATCCTCCGAGGTCACATACCAGCAGGACACATCCCCAAACCTGTTGTTATAGCTGACTATGTGGCGTGAGTATTGCCTTCTCAGTCACATTTTCAAATATGTGTATTTCATATACTTGTTTGAGATACAGTACAAATGATTCTGGTGGGAAGGTTCTCAAAAACATTCTTCAATAAAGATTTGGTTGTAGTGCCTTATAGCATTCCACCATTGCAAAGTCAGCCAACTCTGCTAAAAATTGATGATTCTGACTGGTATAGGTAGTATATGATGGTAGCAGGCAGGGCATACATGGAACGCCATAACCAAGTGGCTGGCATGGTGCACAGAAACATCTGTGCCGAGTACAGGCTGGAAGCCCCAGAGTCAAAATGGGATACACCTCCAAAGGTGGTTGAGAATGACCAAGCTAAGATCCTGTGAGACTTCCAGATACAAACTGACAAACTGGTAATGGCCAACCATCCGGACACAGTAGTAGTGGACAAACAGAAGAAGAAGGCTGTAGTGATAGATGTAGAAATCCCAAGCGATAGCAACATCAGGAAGAAGGAACACGAGAAGCTCGAGAAATACCAAGGATTGAAAGAAGAGCTAGAAAAGATGTGGAAGGTGAAGGCACAAGTGGTCCCCGTGGTAATAGGAACATTGGGGGCTGTGACCCCCAAACTGGGAGAGCGGCTCCAAGATCCCAGGAACAACATCTGAGATCTCTGTCCAGAAGAGTGCAGTGCTAGGAACAGCTAAGATACTGTGCAGGACCCTCAAGCTCCCAGGCCTCTGGTAGAGGACCCGAGCTTGATGGAAGGAGTAAGACCACCCCAAAGTGGGGGGCGAGTGGGGAATTTATATATATGTATATATACCCAGCTGTACCCAGCCACAGGGATCAAAAGGGGCCATTGTGAACCATCCATGAAATTCAGAAAAACACATAACATCTGGACAGTAGTTGTGCTAGATGGATGGACTAATATTGTCATCCTCACATTATGCCATTGAAGATGTATTGTCTTCTGCCCTGTTTCTATAGGAAGTACCCCAGCATTCGTTCAGAGGAGGAGAGGGACAGGTACAAGGCTGTGTTCAATGACCAGTACGCTGAATACAAGGAGCTGCACGCTGAGGTTCAAGCAATGGCCAAGAAATTTCAAGAGATGGATGAGATGATACAGAACCTCCCCTCTCGCCCTTCCAGCCAAATGGTATGAATCTCACTCAACTCTACAAAAACAAACACACAGGAACACACTTTGATGCAGACTGCTTAACTATATCAGGTAACATTTTTTTTTTTTCAGGAGCAGGAGCGGATCGATAGCATTTTAATGGAATATCAGAGGAAGAAAATGGTGAGTATACATCATAAAATGTTATTTATGATATACAATGTCATTCGTTGAGTGGTTGTTTTTGTGCCACCAACTTTATGTTCTGGTTAAAAGCACAACTCAGCAAAACAGCACATATCAGGGTAAGCAGCATGATCCTCTTATTGCCTTCCAAATAAACCAGATTTTTATGTGAATCATGTCTAGCACTTTTCTTCAAACCTGACCCACAGTAAACACAGCCTGGAATGGCCATTATGCTAATCTATAGGGCAACTGGTTCTCCCCTTATGCTCCTGAACAAAATAAGAAAAATCAAGTCAATCAATCAATCAAAAACGTTATTGCCAAATATATTAAAATACAAGGAATTTGAGTCCAGCTTGATGTCCCCCGATGTGCACCAAATAAAACTGAAAAAAAAAAACAATAAGAAGACAACCATCTATTTCTAAATATGTACATATATACATGTTAATAAATAGCTATTTTATGTACTATGATTACATCTACAAGTTATTGGACTGTGATGTTTGGTCTATCTTGTTATACTGTACATATAAACATGGGTTAACTGCTCATGAGAGTGATGTTCTGAGGGATAGAAACTGTCCTTGTGTCTGTTACGTCATCCAGAGGGGAGGAGTTCAAACAGTTTGTGTCTAGGGTGTGAGGCGTCTGCAGAAATTTCTCTGCCCCCATCTGACCCGTGAGGTGTACAAGTCCTCCATGGAGGGCAGACTGGCACTGTTGATTCTTTCTGCAGCCCTGACTGTCTGTTGGAGTCTGTTCCTGTCCTGTTTGGTTGCTGAGCTAAACCAGACAGTGATGGAGAAGCAGAGAACAGACTCAATGATTCCTCTGTAGAACTGTATCAGTGGCTCCTAGGGTAGGTTGAACTTCCTGAGCTGACGCAAGAAGTACATCTTCTGCTGTGCCTTCTTGGTGATGGTCCTGATGTTGGACAACCACGACTCTAAACTGCTGATACAGTGTTGCTTAGTATGGTGAGGGGAGATGGGGTGGGGGGCTCTTCCTAAAGTCCACTGTCATTTCCACTTTTCTGAGCGTATTCAGCTCTAGGTTGTTGCATCTGCACCACAGGTCCAGCTGTTCAACCTCCCATCTGTACACCAACTCATCACCATCTCGGATATGTTGTCTGGGGGTAGATCCTGAGTCAGCTGTTTAGGAGTCTAATGGCAGAGGGAAAGAAAGAGTTTTTTATAAACAGGAACTGCTAGCAGCTGAAGCAGTAGGACTTTTTGTAATGTCAATTGGTTTATACCAAGGACTCAAATATGCAAACTATACGTCCAAATACAAGCTTAATTTAGAGACTGTCTACAAAGAGCATGCAAGTTGGCCAGAAAAGCTTTTCATATTTTTCACAGGTGCCCAATCAAGCCTATTGAGTGAGCTGAACAGAAAATGATTCAGTCTAGAAAAAGTCCAACAACCTGAAATCTTTAACTCTGAATAAAGAATATACACCGTGTTAAACAGGTACAGATAGTAGTTTTGTGCTAATATAAAGCTAGGTCATGCACTTTAGGCAGGAATCGTCAGGAAATTGCTAGATAGTACAAGGAACAAATGGATTCATAAAAATGTGGCCCTCTATTTCATTTATTTGTTTCTTATTTTTTTAATAGTAACTAGAGATGCACCATTTGCAATTTTCTTAGTCGATTGATGTTTTTTTATGTCTGACATGCTGATTCTGATTATCTTTCTATCTAAGAACTAATTGAGAGCATACACATTCTGTTCCAGGTGCATCAACCAAAATTTGGTCATAGTACTTGATTGTTTGAGTTAAGACAGGAATTCTCTGTGTTGTTGACATAATCAGCGAGTAATACTTGGTAACCATGTTGTCATCAGCCTGCAAAAACTATTATGAGCAATTAGTTTATTTATGCATACAGTATTGTTCAAAATAATAGCAGTACAATGTGACTAACCAGAATAATCCAGGTTTTTAGTATATTTTTTATTGCTACATGGCAAACAAGTTACCAGTAGGTGCAGCAGATTCTCAGAAAGCAAACAAGACCCAGCATTCATGATATGCATGCTCTTAAGGCTGTGCAATTGGGCAATTAGTTGAAAGGGGTGTGTTCAAAAATATAGCAGTGTGGCATTCAATCAGTGAGGTCATCAATTTTGTGAAATAACAGGTGTGAATCAGGTGGCCCCTATTTAAGGATGAAGCCAGCACTTGTTGAACATGCATTTGAAAGCCTGAGGAAAATGGGTCGTTCAAGACATTGTTCAGAAGAACAGCGTACTTTGATTAAAAAGTTGATTGGAGAGGGGAAAACCTATAAAGAGGTGCAAAAAATTATAGGCTGTTCAGCTAAAATGATCTCCAATGCCTTAAAATGGAGAGCAAAACCAGAGAGACGTGGAAGAAAACGGAAGACAACCATCAAAATGGATCGAAGAATAACCAGAATGGCAAAGGCCCAGCCAATGATCAGCTCCAGGATGATCAAAGACAGTCTGGAGTTACCTGTAAGTACTGTGACAGTTAGAAGACGTCTGTGTGAAGCTAATCTATTTTCAAGAATCCCCCGCAAAGTCCCTCTGTTAAAAAAAAGGCATGTGCAGAAGAGGTTACAATTTGCCAAAGAACACATCAACTGGCCTAAAGAGAAATGGAGGAACATTTTGTGGACTGATGAGAGTAAAATTGTTCTTTTTGGGTCCAAGGGCCACAGACAGTTTGTGAGATGACCCCCAAACTCTGAATTCAAGCCACAGTACACAGTGAAGACAGTGAAGCATGGTGGTGCAAGCATCATGATATGGGCATGTTTCTCCTACTATGGTGTTGGGCCTATTTATCGCATACCAGGGATCATGGATCAGTTTGCATATGTCAAAATACTTGAAGAGGTCATGTTGCCTTATGCTGAAGAGGACATGCCCTTGAAATGGTTGTTTCAACAAGACAATGACCCCAAACACACTAGTAAACGAGCAAAGTGTTGGTTCCAAACCAACAAAATTAATGTTATGGAGTGGCCAGCCCAATCCCCGGACCTTAATCCAATCGAGAACTTGTGGGGTGATATCAAAAATGCTGTTTCTGAAGCAAAACCAAGAAATGTAAATGAATTGTGGAATGTTGTTAAAGAATCATGGAGTGGAATAACAGCTGAAAGGTGCCACAAGTTGGTTGACTCCATGCCACACAGATGTGAAGCAGTTATAAAAAACTGTGGTCATACAACTAAATATTAGTTTAGTGATTCACAGGATTGCTAAATCCTAGAAACAAAAACGTTTCTACAACATAGTTTTGTGTTTGTACAGTCAACGGCAGACACTGCTATTTTTTTGAACACACCCCTTTCAACTAATTGCCCAGTTGCACAGCCTTAAGAGCGTGCATATCATGAATGCTGGGTCTTGTTTGCTTTCTGAGAATCTACTGCACCTACTGGTAACTTGTTTGCCATGTAGCAATAAAAAAAAATACTAAAAACCTGGATTATTCTGGTTAGTCACATTGTACTGCTATTATTTTGAACAATACTGTATGAGAAGGGAAGTAAAATATAAGACAATGGAGATTCTGTGCTTAGCCTGTGAAAGTAGTTGTCTATGGCTTCAGAAAGTCTGAAATAACCCTGGAAATGTCATCAGTGGTATTTCATTAGCTACTAATAATTTAAAACTGAAAACCTGCATTAGAAACTGTGTTTATGGTATTTGAAAGAAGGCATGTAATCATAATCCCTATGTTGTCATGGAACTTTGATATGACTTCTACATGGCTTTCTGTAATCATGCTGGACTGCCCCATTACCCAAAATGTTCTTCTTTTCTGAGTCGTTCATGTTTGCATGTGTTAGTGAAAACTATTCCAAACCTTCAACATGTATTGTACTGCTTATATGTGACTGTATTGCCCATACAGTAACCCACCAGTGAAATTCTGTGATTCTTTGACTACCATAGAAACTGTCCCTTGATATACTGGCATTCTGTCACAAAGAAAGAAAGCAAAATATTTAACAGATTTATTTTTGTTTTTCTTGTTAGGACCCAACATATTTGGAAAAAAGAGAGAGATGTGAGTACCTCAAGAACAAGCTGTCTCATATCAAGCAGAAGATTCAGGAGTATGACAAGGATAGCAACTAAACACTGCACCTGAACACCAGCACACCTGGAATCCCATATGCAGTTTGCATCTACGTACAGTACACGGTCATACTCGCTTGCAGAGAGAACATAGTACTGGGACTGAGGGGAGAAGGGAACAGGAGTATGTCCCCCCCGTCACTGTTGGTGTACATATCATTGTTGGTTTTAGACACACTGTTATCACATCAGAACAAGTGCCCGTGCCATCATGGCAGTTGTTTTCATGACAGACCTATATAAATAATTCTGATAGGCAGAAACATCATCCATAAGTGGGATCTGAAAAGATGGACAGAATGCAGAAAGCTGTAATGGACCAGGTGTAACCTAAATAAGTGATTATATGTATGTACAGTGACCATACCCTGATGCATATGACATTTTGAAGGATCATTTGGGAAAATAAGCTTTTTTTCCATTTCACCCAGAGATGAGAAAATTATGAATTTAATCCATGCATGTCTAGTCTGGTATTTAGACTAGTTTAGCAACAAAGACTTGAAACTGCTAGACTAACGTCATCACAAGCAACCCATGCCCATTTGTGTATGTTGCTATGGATACTTGTATAAAACTCATTAGATACTTGTTTTTTTCCCTATGAAGTAAATTATAATTATACAAGATTTGAAATGATCTTTTCATCTGAGTATGGGCAAGATGACAATCAGTTTTAAAGGAAACATCACACATTAAGTGTAAATGGGGTCTTAAGACTGGCTAGCTAGACACTGAAGACAATTCAGTGAAGATTATGTAAATAATGCTGACTCAGAGTTTGCTAGATAGGATATACTTATGTACTATACAGTATGTGCAGATGTGTCATACTGTGAAGGTTTAGGTACTTGCCATAATGCTTTCTGTATGCTGTTGTTGGTTTTTATACTGAATTTCTTCTCCCCATTAGTATTTTCTTGAACTGTGAAGCATAATGTGAAGATTTACTAAATGCTCTACATAGTAGACTGGGTGAACTGTCTCTCAAGCTGTCACTGAAATCACAATGTAATATAACAGATGACTTTTTAAATTAACTATAATCACTTTTTTGTAAACTCCTTTTTTACAGTACATTAATATGTTTGATTGGTTATGTGTTCATGTATATTATTGTTTTGTATCATAGCCACAGTGTCCTAATCCTCCATGCCAATTATGCACCTTTTTATACGCTTGTATTTTGTTTTTTTTTATTTCAGCCAATGCACTATTTGTATGACTTCTGTTATATCTGCAATTCACTGTTTCAGTCCAGCAGCTGCCTAAGCACAGTTTGTAGGGCAGTGGTAATGCATAAGAACAGCTCAGGAAATTAAGGCTAGTATAAAAACAGTAAACTCAAAACAATATTACATGTTCCCAGTTTATATTTTTATTTGTTGTAAGTCATGTTGAGTTGATGAGTTCCTGATTTATACTAAGTAGGTTATATACAGTGGTGAGAAAAATACTAAGCCATTTGGAATTAGCTGCATTTATTTGTAAATTTCTGTTTGTTTTTTTAAAGGGGGGTATTCCAGAAAGCTGGTTTAGTGTTAACTGAGTACAGGGTTGGACTCCCTTTTGTCTTCATAGCATAGATCCAACAAGGTGCTGGAAAAATTGGCATTTAAATGATGGTCAGCTGGTGCCAAGGAGCCCAAAGTGTACCAAGAAAATATCCCCCACACCATTACACCACCGCCGCCGCCATCCTGAACCGTTAATACAAGGCAGGATGGATCCATGGTTTTATGTTGTTTATGCTAAATTCTGACCCTACCATCCAAATGCTGCAATAGAAACTTATCAGACCGAGCAACCTTTTTCCAAATTTCTGTTGTCCAACTTTGGTGAGCCCTTGCAAATTGTAGCCTCGGTTTCCTGTTCTTAACTAACAGGAGTGGCACTCAGTGTGATCTGCTGCTGCTGTAGCCCATCTGCTTCATGGTTCATCATTTTGTGCATTCAGAGATGCTCTTCTGCAAGCCTCAGATTTAACAAATGTTTATTTGAACTAGTCTGTCATATTTTCCTTAATGAGCAGTTGAACAGCAGGTGTACCTAATAAAGTGGCCGATCAGTATACATCTCCAACTGAGGTTCTGTCATTGCTGCTGATCCCAATGCTTAGGAGTAGGTAGAGGTAAAAGGAAACATACAGTACGAGGGGACATCATTTACCCCAAAATCTGCTTCCATGCCTTGACATCTATTGCCAACAGTTTAGTACTGTGGCTACTCTAGAAGAGCTGAGGTGACACCAAAGGCACAGCAGAGAATGTTCAGTGGTAGTGGATATAAATGATTCCTTCAGTGAGAATCCATGAGACTTTCTTGCTACTGAAGTTTGGTAAATCATGTCATGCTGATAAATTTGTAAAAAAAAAAAATCAAATGCCCTGAATATCTGTTCAATATAAGGTAACCTGGATAAATTGCCTGGAAAGCTCAATTTCTCATCCATGTCAATCATCAACTCTGGTACCTGCTTAAAATGGCTGTTCTGGTGGTAACCTATACAGCCTGGAGGACTGGTTTTGTGGGCCTGAATATTTGAAACTGTTTTCTAGGTGGCAGGTTTTGCAACACTGAGATGTTTTCTGCCTTGATTTTAATCTGCATGGCAGCTTTTCATGCTTCAGGTTAAACTAGATCAGTAGGACCACTTGGAAGACTAAAGTTTATGTAGAATTTGTACTAGTTCAAAAAGTTTATTTTGTATATTATTTATAATTTAAAAATATTGTTTTTAATATATGAATTGAGTAGGTATTCGTACACTTATCTGTACAACTGCTTTTTATATGATGTATGGGAAATGATTTAAACACTAATAATGAACAAGCCTGTAAATACTGGCCCATGAGTTCGGTTTTAGAATGGTAATACCAAATCTAACACAGAAACTGTTGCATTTCAAACCAGCCCCACAACTAAAAGTACAAATACCTCACAGTGACAAAGCCCAACATTCTAGTGACTTTGGGTGTGGTGTCCCTGGAAGAGTAAACGTTGCTAGTGCTGCTTGAATTTGTCAACAAAGGTGTTGTGGGAGAGGACAGGTTATTCCTGTATGACATGGGGAGGAGCCCACGTAATGACACACACCTGTAGCGCGTTTCTTTGCGCTCCTCGAGCACGCTGCGCAGAGGAAGCGGATGCGCGCTTGTTAGGTGTTGTTGTGTTCATCACGTCGCAGACCTCATCGGGTCCATCATATCAGGTGGGTTCATTTCAAAACTAGAGCCGAAGTTTGTGGCCTGGATTTTATAGAAGATGATTTAGGCTACACGTTAAAGCTTTTATAGTGGTCCAAGATATCCGACAGCATTTGTAAGGAAATATCACAGGTTTAATGACACAATTTTTAAGGAGACATTTTGCCCCGCATTAGGCTGTTACTTTTTAAAACATCAGGTTTCATTACTGTCAAATTTACAGTGGCAAACTAAAATTATAATTTTTGAAAGGCTTACTTTCAAATGTGAATCAGTGATATTTGATTGACATTAGTCTGTTTTCCTGTTGAATGAAAGCCTCCTTTTAAATGATTTGGAGTGTAAATTGGAATATAGGCTAAACACATCAACTTCTGAATTAGAATTAATTAAAATAGAAGTGATAGATTGTCATCTTAGAGACCAAAATGGCTGCCAGCCTGTGTTATGATTGTATAGTCTGTAGTTTCACTGTTTGTGAAACTAGCAACCTGTTCAGTTTCACCTGTCACCTGTTTAATTTTAAGAACATAGTCTCAGTTTGTGTGCCACCCTCTTGCTGCTTCTCTGTTTCACAACAAACAAACCTCCAAGCACTAGGCTTGACTCTGTTGGTTGACTTCACAGCTCTCTGAATAACGTCAGTATTTGAAGAGTTGTTGAAATTGATTAAAGACAGCTACCCTTCATGACATATAAGAAAGGTATATGTGACATTTGACTAGTTTACTTCTGACAAAAAAAACTAATACTACAAATAAATCATGACCAGATTAAGACAAGCATTGTGTATTTTACATTTTTATGTTTTCATAGAGGCAGCCAGTGGTTTTCATCTATATCAGCATATTGTAAATTTTTGGTGCTGATATAAATGTGTCCATAGCACATAGTATCAAAATGTAACAAAAGCTGGCACAAATTTCTAGTTTTGCTTTATGCTTTAGTATGATTTGGAGTGTCTTTTTTTGACAGTTTTATTTAGACAAAGACTGTTTGCATGTTACCTAAGACTTGATCGGTGTCTTTTAAAGTTAGAAGAAAGAGATGTTGAAGAAAAAAATGATATTTGTCAGAGAAGGTGTTACAGAAACATATGTTTTGGTACACTGTAATTCATTTAAAGTTTGTTCTATTTAGAAGTGCAAGTTCTGCTGCTACCTTAAATAGGAGTTAACTGAACTTACCTGTAGTCTGAATACATTCAGCACTGTTTTATGGAGTTTGCAAATGTAAAACTAACTTCAGAAAAGAAGTTGAAGGAAGTAGAAGTTCTAAGTTGAATTGACTTGAAATAATAAAACTGTTCTTATTAAGATAGATTAGTTGATTCCACAAAATTTCTCTGTTTTACAGTGTACCAAAAATACCAAAAATTGGCATGACAATTTTCAAACAGCCTTGCATTCAGTACATAAACCCCAAATACAGTTTTAAGTCCTGATTAATTTGAAAGCCCTCCACCATTGTAAAAACACATGTTGTTGTATTACCCGATTCAATCAGTTTCTCTGTTTCTCTGTTTTTACAAAATCTGTAGTTTTGTGGGAGTTTTTTGTTTAGTTTTTTTCCTCTTTTAGCAGGGTGAGTGCCGATTAGATTTCAGTATGCCAACTAACAGACACAGCCCCCCGCCATACCAGCCAAGGGGTAGTAAACAGTAAGTTGACCTACTTTTATCCTCTCGCTACTGCACTGCTGCCCTCATGCCTCTGTCACACACAGACACATGTTAGATATTGTATATCTGCAGATAGATTTTTCCCACCAGCTTTATTAAAAGATTTTTTTTAATCACATTTTTTATATGGCACTTTAAAAACAGCATCCAGTTGACCAGAGTACTTTACATGGCAGAATAAAATCACAATAAATAAAATAAATAAGATCAGTGCAAAAAATAAAACAGCACAATAACACAGACACACAGATGACATACATTCATAAATGTATAAATTAAAAGGAATGCATCAGGTCCTACTAGGTATTAAAAGCCAAGGCAAATAAATATGTTTTAAGCAATGTTTAAAAGTACTGAGGTCAGTAGCTGACCTAACAATAAAACGTAGACTATTCCACAATTTAGGGGCTGCAACAGCAAATGGAACCTCTAAAAGAAACTGGCTTGAAGATCTGAGGGACCTTGTAGGTTTGTGCCAATGCATTAATTCGGTGAGGTAAGATGGTGCCAAACCATTAAGAGCCTCAAAAACAAAAATCAGTAACTTCAAATCAATTCTAAAACAGACTGGAAGCCAGTGGAGAGAAGCCACTACCGGGGTTATATGCTCAAATTTTCTAGTACTTGTTTTTTTTTTTTTTCTTTTTGTTTAAACACTAACTGCCCATCAAACACAGAATCTAGTTCATGGTTCTTGTGATTACATTTAGAGCCTTGCATGGTCAGACACATGCCTACATTAAGAGCTACAGTATGTATCCCGACAGCACCAGGTAGAATCTGAGGTCCTCTGGTCTGGGCCTACAGTTGGATGTTGTGCCTTGTTTACACAAAGACAGAGCAAACATTTGACATTTTTTTTGTTTGAGTTGGAATTAATTTCTTGACTTCCAGTTGGCACAGGAACTGTACCTAGCATTAAAGTATCCAAACCAAATGTGCATAAAACACAAAAAAAAAAGAAAAAAAAAGGAGAGATTTGATCTGTGGGTGACCCAGAGACAACGAGAACTGACCCAAATAGATGTTGTGACGATTAGACCTTAACAGAGAGCACACACACAGGCTATATATGGTCTATCAGTTGTGGATTGATTAACCAACAGCTGTGGTGTAAAAGAGCAGTAGTATATATTAATAATAATAGTAATGTCCTAAGAACCATGTAAATGTATGAAATCAACAAATATGCATGCTTCAGACTAAGGGGTATCTCAGCTTCAGTATCAGCGGCTCACTTGGCTTCTATAAAAGTTTTTAGTATGAATGTTGACCATGCCTTTTATGAAATATAGCATCAGCCAGGAGGTTACGGCTCCAAAAGCACAACGACTGCAGCTCCTCTCTCCTCTTCTGTCCCAGCCACAACAGCAGATACAGACACAGTGAACTCATGTCCAACCCAGCTTTTTCCTACTACCCAGGAGAGAATATGCTCCACTACTATCGCTGGAGTTCACCCCCGGGTGTGATGAAGATATTGTGTATCATCATCATCATCATGTGTGTGACTGTGTTTGCCTGTGTGGCCTCCACCTTTGTCTGGGACTACGATATGAGCCTCATGGGTATGGGAGGTGGCATTCTTCCAGGTTATGGAGGCGGTTATGGAGGCGGTTATGGAGGCGGTTATGGAGGCAGTTATGGAGGCAGTTATGGTTCCTATGGAAGTGGATCATATGGAAGTGGTTCCTCTGGCTATGGCAATGGAGGGTATATGGATCCCATGGCTGGCAAAGGCTTCATGATTGCCATCGCAGCCATTACCTTCATAGCTGTGCTCGTCATATTTGTGTTGGTTATTTCAAGGCAAAATGCAGCCCGGTCAGCAAAGTTCTACCTAGGTGCCATTATCATCTGTGCCATCTTGGCATTTCTAATGATCATTGCCACTATTGTGTACATGGTGGCAGTGAACCCATCAGCCCAGACCACAGGATCTGTGTACTACAGCCAAATCCGCCAGCTGTGTGCCCAGTACCAGACACAGCCCCAGGCCCAGGCCCAGGGCATCTTCCTCAACCAGTACCTTTACCATTACTGTGTGGTGGATCCCCAAGAGGTGTGACATGTTTGTTTTTTTGGGAGGGTATGGTACAGTATGTTTGGGCTCTACTGAGCAGGGTGTATGTACTGTGTAGTTCCTTTACCAACAGCACCCCAGTAATGGCTCCAGTAATTTGTGTGCATTGATAATCACAGCTATGTTGTTCAGTTTTAGCCAAATAGTCAACAGAAATGTTTCACTGATAGATAAAAACAACTATGAAAATAAAAATATTGCTTCAAAAGGTTTGAAAAATGCTTTAAAGGAATTGAATGGTACAAAGAGTAGCAAACATGTTCATGTTGTTCATTGTAATTTTCTGTTTATGAATATTGAAGTAATTTTATATATATAAAAAATCACAAGGAAAAACTAATTCTGGCTGCAGGATAAGATTATTTCTCTCGTTCTCAGTACTAATGTGCTTCCAGTGCTAAATTTAACCGTACACTAGAGATACTACAGATACAGGTGTTGTAATCAAGCTTCACTCGTACTTTTCTTTTTATAGACAATACTAATTTAAAAAAAGAAACAAAACCTATTAATTTAACAAGAAAAGCTTAGCTGATTCTTCTAAATTCCTGCATCATGTTTTACAGTGTATGTGATGCAGATTTACAAACAAATAGGTTTACCACATTTCCACTTACAGCCAGTACTGATAAGTCTAGACCATCCTGTTATTTAGTGAATGTCATTTCAGCCACTAACATTGTTTCTTGTCATTCCTGCAGGCCATAGCAATTGTTCTAGGCTTCTTGATAACTGTTGGCCTCATCATCTTGCTGGTGTATGCAGTCAAGACTCGTTCCCAGATGAGGAGATGGGGCGAAGACCGTGTTCTCTGGGAAGAAGTGAAGGTCCTCAATGGTGGTACACACAACAGTGTCGGGGAGTGGGTGAGTGCATGTGCATCTCTCTGTGGTTTCGGTGGTGGTTATATGTTGCTTGTATCCCCATCTTTATTGACACAGGGCTTCTGTTTGGCACAGTACAGTTTTAAGTGGCATTTATGAATGTAACTATGTATTGTAGTGTGTGCCAAAGTCATCCTGAGCCCATGTGGTTATATCACTTATAGAAGATTGACGATTCTTGATTCATTGTGACGTCTGAGGGATCAGAGAGCACGATCATCCAGCTTAGGCTTGTGCCCTTTATACACTGAAATCCCTCCAGATAACTTGAACTTTTTAATGATGTTCTGCACCACAGAAGGTGCCATATCCAAATCCCTTCCTATCTTTCTTTGAGGAACATTGTTTTTAAACATTTCAATAAATTTCTCACACATATGTTACAAACCGGCGGTCCTCGGCCCATCTTTGCTCCCAAAGGGCTCGGCCTTTCCTGGATGCCACTTTGTTGCCTGTTGACATCACCTGTTTCACATGGAATCATCATTTCATTGTTTTACCTCATTACTGGCCCTGTAATGCAGCCGTCCCAACTTTGTTTGGAATGTGCTGCAGCATCAGGATTGAAGTGAGTGTTTATTTAAGAATAAAACTGATGAGGTATCACATCAAATAATGTGCTGCTGTGTTGTTTTCAGTGTAATACAGGACATAGATGATTTACAAATCACAGTGTTTTTTTTTATTTCACATACTGTCCCAATGTTTTCTGATTTGGGGTTGTATTTAATAGAATGGGAACTGTGGTTGAGGACTATCACACTGCAAAATGCTCAGTTTTGTTCAAAGATGTTTATCTATAAACAGACTTCAAAGACTTCCACATGTCCAGAAAGAAAGAAAGAAAGAAAGAAAGAAAGTTTCAGCTTTTCACAGTTAGGGGTCACCACAGCGAATCGTCACACTGACGACTCACATGTTGCCACAGCTTTGAAATACATTATATTTGGGGATATCCTAAGGCCATGACTTAACCCTCCTGTTATGTTGCGGGTCAAATTGACCCACGAACATAACTGCTGTAAATGAGACAAATATTTGATATGTAGAAATGAACATAAATGTGTTCAACTATAGTTTTTTTTTTTCCCTCAGAGCACAGCTACATAAAATTACTTCAGTGAACTTGGCACAGAGTCTAATGTACTCTTTTGTGGCCCATTCTTAAAGAAAATGCAGAAACAACATGATGTATTTAAGTCAGGTGTGTGTGTGTGTGTGTGTGTGTGTGTGAGGCAAGGTTTGGGGCATGGAAGGATGGTTTCATTTGCAGTTTCTGGGTGTGGTCTGGTAAGCTACTTTTAAATGCTGTACTGTAATGATATGTTCTAATAATAGAAGCCTACCCAACAACTGCTAGAACATGACATATAACCATTTGAGTTGAAAAATAGGATTTATACAAATCTAAGTGTTCTTACATTTCCAGAAATGACACTGTCACAGTTTGCGTTCTTAGGACAGTGCAAAAGGGGTTACCGTGAAAATGACTTTCATACCAACACAGTTTACGTTCCAGGTGTGTGAACATTTCCAGCAATGCATTCAGACCTGACATGTCAGTATTTGTACTGACTGAGAGCTATCATCTGCCATCAACAGGAAGTTGGTGGTAGTGGTTTCGGTGGTACTCAGGCATGCAGGGAGAAGCAGAGGAACCGGTTGGTCCATGTGAATGACTCGTACTACCAGACTGTTTATCATACATTGAGAGGAGGCTCAACAAAATCTGACCAAAACCTTAGGCAAGAGAGTAATGGATATCTTTGTAACACAATGGCTGGAATCGAGACAAAAAAATCCCATAACAGTTTTCTTAATTGGCTGTGCTGTTATTTCTGTATACTTTAACAAGTAACACATGAGTTGAAGTACCTTAACCTGGCCCCCATATCTTCATCAGGGGTCAAACAGCAGAAATAAGTAACAAACAAGGCATCCTGTTGGATAATTACATCTTCAGTGATCAAATCATTTGTCACCTGCTTTGTTCTCCTTTGCTGTTGTCGTTTTGGCCCTATCTTGTGGTCAAAGCAAAAAAAAAGAGATTTTAATGGAGTAATGCTTGTTAAAGGTAGGGTTGGCAATTGTTTAAAGAAGCTTTTTTTTTTTGTTACATATCTTGAAATTCTCTTTTTATCTCAATGACAATGAATACATGAAATGCATTGACAGCATAAAGAAATAAATCTATCATCTGTAGCAACAGCAGCACTCAAAAAAGCCAATAACTTTACTCAGTCTGAGCAAAGCCATTGGATGGCCTACCTGCCTGTCAGCCTTTTTTGTACTTGTGTGTACCTTATCCTTGGCATGAGCCAAGAATCTCCCAAAAGGTGTTGCAGATGTGTTACTGCTCTCTTTCCTTAGCTAAATCTAGTGAGCTATGGCAGAGAAGGTACCCACAGCATCTTTTGTTCACAAACGGAGCCCATTGTTACAGGCCAGGCCTTCCCCTTTGAGACAAATAGCCTTATAGGTAATAATGTTATTGTTGTACAGTGAGAAGACTACTGCATGGAACAGACTCCTTTTACATGCAGCCACGGGTGGGAAAAATACCAACAGTAGAAAGCTCTAACTGTATAGATACGATTCTAATATAGTTAACTGGGCATAAAGCCTGTGTTTTGAACTGCCTTAGCCTGCCTCCATCTTCACTTCTCCCCGCTGGAAAAGCACAGACTTCTAAGGCTAGTTACCAGCTATGAGCCAGAGCTAAAGCAGTTTAGCCATGAACCAGAGGTCCCCAACTACAGTTCAGGGCCACAGATCTGGGTGGGTAACACTGTGTTTGACAAAGTTACAACTAAAAAGAAGTTGGATGCTGCAAGAAGTAAAACCAGAATTAACATCAGTGTGGCTTATGAATGACATCAACAACCGAGAGAGCAAAAGGGGCTGAAAAGTGATGACATAAAAAAAAAAGTCAGGACAAGTTCAACCCTGTCTCCTAATTGCATTCTCATGTTCTGTTCGTGTTTTGTTGGTAGAATGTATCCTAAAGATTCAAATGTGATTTTTAATTCAGGAACACCCAAATGTTGATCAAAACAGAGCTTCTGGGTTACAACTGAAGAATGTCACACCTTATCTTTTGCTTCAGGTAAAAAATGTGTCTGGTGACCCAGAGATACCACTGAATGACTATAATGACAAAGCTAAGGGTTCCAGAGACTATCTAGACCAGCTTGACAACAACAAGCCTCTTTATTTGCCTGGGTAAGCTATGCAACATTCAGTGCACCGTTCAGGATATCTTTGCTTCATCTGTTTGAAATTTGACTGCTCTCATTTAAAAACTATTGACAAGGCTGGTAAAAAAATGTATAATCAATAATTCTATTTGCAGAGACTCAGACATTAGCGGATCTGTAGGAGGCCTGAAATCCAGGCCATGGACCAGGGACTATGACACTGGTGTGGAGTCTGGAGATGACCTAGAGGAGGATGACTTCAACATGTGAGTGGATGCACAGGGATCTGATACTCTAGCTAACAATAGTAATGATTATGAGTAAGTAATGATTATGACAAAAATATTAAGGAGCTTTTTGTATTTCTACACTATAAATCCATGTTATGTTTGCATTACCAAATGTTTCTACTAGATAGTATTATGAGTAATTGCTAGTAGTTGCATAGTAAATTGCCAAGGTCAGTTTGATTTTGTTTTTGTTTGTAGTTTGTTTCCTTCCATAGTGAATGAGCAAGAACGTTTGCACTACAAACGGGAATTTGAACGGGATTATCAGGAGTACAAGAGCCTGCAGACTGATCTGGACAACGTAAACCAGGACCTGGTTGACCTGGACAAAGAGCTAGACCAACTCCCTGAAAACAGTCCACAGTTCCTGGTGAGTGTGGCTGTGCCAGTTTCAGTTTTATCTCTTTGAAGTGATGATGGCTAGTTCAGCCTCTTTCAAAGATGTTGGTTGAGATAAAGATGGAAAAACTGTCTTGGGTGGATAATTTTGGCTACCTTTTTAAACTTTGGTCAAGAACTGGTCAAGTCTAGTCTATTTGGCTAACTGTTCTTGACTACAGTGCCTTGCGAAAGTATTCGGCCCCCTTGAACTTTGCGACCTTTTGCCACATTTCAGGCTTCAAACATAAAGATATAAAACTGTAATTTTTTGGGAAGAATCAACAACAAGTGGGACACAATCATGAAGTGGAACGAAATTTATTGGATATTTCAAACTTTTTTAACAAATAAAAAACTGAATAATTGGGCGTGCAAAATTATTCAGCCCCTTTACTTTCAGTGCAGCAAACTCTCTCCAGAAGTTCAGTGAGGATCTCTGAATGATCCAATGTTGACCTAAATGACTAATGATGATAAATAGAATCCACCTGTGTGTAATCAAGTCTCCGTATAAATGCACCTGCACTGTGATAGTCTCAGAGGTCCGTTTAAAGCGCAGAGAGCATCATGAAGAACAAGGAACACACCAGGCAGGTCCGCGATACTGTTGTAGAGAACTTTACAGCTGGATTTGGATACAAAAAGATTTTCCAAGCTTTAAACATCCCAAGGAGCACTGTGCAAGCGATAATATTGAAATGGAAGGAGTATCTGACCACTGCAAATCTACCAAGACCTGGCCGTCCCTCTAAACTTTCAGCTCATACAAGGAGAAGACTGATCAGAGATGCAGCCAAGCGGCCCATGATCACTCTGGATGAACTGCAGAGATCTACAGCTGAGGTGGGAGACTCTGTCCATAGGACAACAATCAGTCGTATACTGCACAAATCTGGCCTTTATGGAAGAGTGGCAAGAAGAAAGCCATTTCTTAAAGATATCCATAAAAAGTGTTGTTTAAAGTTTGCCACAAGCCACCTGGGAGACACACCAAACATGTGGAAGAAGGTGCTCTGGTCAGATGAAACCAAAATCGAACTTTTTGGCAACAATGCAAAATGTTATGTTTGGCGTAAAAGCAACACAGCTCATCACCCTGAACACACCATCCCCACTGTCAAACATGGTGGTGGCAGCATCATGGTTTGGGCCTGCTTTTCTTCAGCAGGGACAGGGAAGATGGTTCAAATTGATGGGAAGATGGATGGAGCCAAATACAGGACCATTTTGGAAGGAAACCTGATGGAGTCTGCAAAAGACCTGAGACTGGGACGGAGATTTGTCTTCCAACAAGACAATGATCCAAAACATAAAGCAAAATCTACAATGGAATGGTTCACAAATAAACATATCCAGGTGTTAGAATGGCCAAGTCAAAGTCCAGACCTGAATCCAATCGAGAATCTGTGGGAAGAACTGAAAACTGCTGTTCACAAACGCTCTCTATCCAACCTCACTGAGCTCGAGCTGTTTTGCAAGGCGGAATGGGCAAAAATTTCAGTCTCTTGATGTGCAAAACTGATAGAGACATACCCCAAGTGACTTACAGCTGTAATCGCAGCAAAAGGTGGCGCTACAAAGTATTAACTTAAGGGGGCTGAATAATTTTGCACGCCCAATTTTTCAGTTTTTTATTTGTTAAAAACGTTTGAAATATCCAATAAATTTCGTTCCACTTCATGATTGTGTCCCACTTGTTGTTGATTCTTCACAAAAAATTACAGTTTTATATCTTTATGTTTGAAGCCTGAAATGTGGCAAAAGGTCGCAAAGTTCAAGGGGGCCGAATACTTTCGCAAGGCACTGTATCTATCAAACCCCCTGGTGTTTCCTTAATTTTGTTGTTGTTGTTGGGAGTTAAAGCTATAGTATGCAACTTTTAAAAAATATTTTAGTTGTAGAAATCTTCTCCAAAAGGTATCTTAATGTGGAAAAGTACTGTCAAAGCCTCTGGTGACCCAGACCCATTAAACATCACTGGCAGCAGTGCACAGATATTGGTTTCTAAAGGGTTTTGAGCAGGATTGACCTTTCTAACCAGACTTTCACTTATTTCTGATTGATCAATAAGTTTTGTTGCATTTTCATTTCTTGTTTTTTCATAACAAATCTCTGAAGAGCTCCGCAGAGTATAGCAGGTTGTAGTAGAGCATAATGGAGCAGGGAGAGGGAGTGCTGGGCAGAGTAGAGTGGACAGATTTGGAGTTTCATGCTAGTGCTACCTTAAGTTACATAACCATAAGTGAGCATTATATTTAGTTTAGGTTAGTTTTCAGAGTATGTCATGCTAGGTTTAGGGATCATGCCTATTGATGGTGTTGCAGGAGATTTATTTCATTTTCATATAGGGTATGTGTGATTCACTGCCATTTATTGTTACTGGATTTACATTTCCCCTAATGTTACTGAAAATGCAATAATAGTGAAGTAAAATTGAGGTAAATGTATGCCACCACCATATTCAGTCACCTCTGAGTGGCTGAGAAACAGATTTGTGCCAATCTGAGATGGTGTTTTCTTCTGAGTGGTGACTTCAGATCATTAACCACTATCTTTCTAATCTCAGGATGCCATGAATGAATACACCAGACTGAAGAATCTCAAGAAGGTAAGGCATATCCAAGCACTATTAGCAGTGTTGTTTTTTATCGTGAAATACAGAGGTTGAATAGAGAAGGTTTTGTGATTTAACTCAGATTATTTGAATTATTTTCTATATCTGCAGTCCCCAGACTACCAGGTGAAGAAGAAAAGGTGCAAGTATCTCAAGTCCAAACTGTCATACATCAAGACAAAAGTTGGTGAATATGACCGCCGACCTTGAACCTTCATCTGTGACCTTCATAAAGGAATTAGAGATAAATCTGCAATTTCCCACCACGCTGTTTGAGTTTAAACTGTATGCAATCACTACAGTGAAAGCCTCTTGCCTCCATGCTGCAGTATATGTGTATCAAGTCAATCAAGATTATTTCCAGAAGATAAGGGATCAAGGAAATATGCATTTTTAAATCTCAAATTTAATGTGGTCTTTAATCAATTCTTCCTTTTTTTGAAGAAGAAGAACCGTTTTAGAAGAAAAATTGTTATATGAAATGTATTTTATTGTTTCTCTTCTGTGTTAATGTTTTTTTAAAGTATCAGTGACTTTTATGAAGCAGTTATTGTGCTTCATTAATAACTTTAAGATGATGCCTTACAGTTTGTCTGATGAGACATGAATTTGGCATCATAGTCACCAGCTATCACTTGTAAATGCTTATTTTTAGTATTTGTAAACCATTTTAATTGTTTGTAATAAGATCTGTTCTGTATTGAGTACTTTTTGTGCTGTCTTCTGTAAAGGATGAAATCTCTCACGTCTTGTGATTTTAAGTTCTTATTATGGAACTTTCTTGGTAGGTATTAAAAGGAAAAGCCTAAATGTGTCTTGCTAATTAATGGTGCCTTTGTTCCCATTTAGGTGTACCATAAGTCTTTTACTTTTAATGTTAGTGTTATTCAAAAGGGAATGAATAATCCCTCCCAGCCTATTAATCAACCCTAGACCTAAACATAGTTATAACTCATTTGAAAGCCTCACTCTGAATCTCTCACACCCAAACTGGAAAAACCAGTTCTATTTATTGTATACTGTCTACCTACTCCTTATTCAGAGTTTTTAACTGAATTCTCAAACTTGGTCTGATTTAGTGCTTAGTACAGATAAAATAATCATAGTGGGTGACTTTAATATTCTTGTAGATGCTAACAATGACAGCCTCAACAGTGCATTTAGTTCATTATTAGAACAACTGGCTTTTGTCAAACTATTTTTAATCACACTCTTGATCTTGTTCTGACATTGAAACTGAACACTTAATAGTTTTTCCCTCAAATCTTTTTCTATCTGACCATTCTGTAATAACTTTTGGATTTAAGGTTTAATGTATTATACACTGTGTGGGGAAAAAATCCATTACAGTAGACAATGCTGTTACCAAATTTAAGGAAATACTGTAGTTCCATCATTATTTACTTCAGGGCTGTGTGCCAACACAATGGGGGGCAACTATGATAACTTGACTCCCACACAAGTGAATAATCTTGTTGATAGTACTGCAGCCTCCCTGCATACGACACTTGATACTGTTGCCCCCTTTGAAAACAAGGGCAGTGAAACAGAGGAGGCCCTGTGGTACAGCTCACAGCTCTGCTCCCTAAAGCAGGCATCATGAAAAGTGGAAAAGCGGTTCCACAAAGTCAGAAGAGTTTTTCCTAACCTAGAAAGAAATAAAAAAAGAACATAAAAACATAAAAAAGCCCTATGTAGTGCCATAACTGCATATTATTCATCATTGATAGAGGAAAATAAGAACAAACCTAGGTTTCTTTTCAGCACTGTAGCCAGACTGACAAACAGCCACCGTGCTGTTGAACTTAATATTCCCTTAGATCTCAGTAGTAATGACATCACGGTGCCGTGTATGGCCCTCTTGGTAATGCGCTCCCTCATGTGTTTATTGTTTTTCCTTGTTTTCTCTGTCTTTTGAAACCCTTTTGGGATTGCCTTCACCAGAGAAGAGCTAATAAACATCAGACGACTCACTCCAAACACCTAAACTCCTATTTTTGCTAATGCAAAAAGCTGTGTGGACCTTCTGGTCAAAGGGGCAGCAGTCTTCTATTGGACCTGGAGAAAACGACGTCAAGGGAAATGAGTGGGGCCCCTGGTTAAGTCCCTCGACAGAGAGGGACCTGGACACCCCTCACATTTATCCATGGAGCAAATCTCCACTCTCTAGCCAAGAAAATGGATGAACTCTGACTTCTCATGCTCTGGTGCTCTACTATGCTTCATGGAGACTTGGCTCAACGACTCCATCTCAGACAGCACAATATAAATACAGGGGTTCTAGGTATACAGAACAGATTGCATAATGGAGTTATCCAGGAAAAGGAGAGGAGGAGGACCAACCTGAGCCCAGCAGAGGCCCAATCCATCTGGTGACAGCTCAAGGCTCAAATGGAGCGCCCCTTTCCCCTCATTACTCAGTCAATAAGGACAGGGCTGCCTTCAAGACATAGCTGGCCAACCCCTCCATCTGTCTCAGAGTCATGACCTTGTTACCTGAACCTGAGTTGAGCCAGGATCCACCTGCTCTCAACCCCGAGAGCTCACCATTTTGAGGAGCCTGTCTTGCTGTGTGTCCTGAGGGGTTACAAAGGAGGAGAGCCCAGAAGAAGGGTTGCTCTCAGAAAACCCCCTCTCACCAGCCTGTCTCCAAGCTGCAGCACCAGCCATCTCCCGAGCCGCAGCCTCAGCCAGTTCTCAAGTTACACTGCGTCTCCAGGAGATGAGGCTGGAGACAGAGATACCCAGTCAGCCCTGGGTCTCGAGGAGGCTGGTATTAATATTCCCTCTGGTGCAGCTGTTTCCTGGTGTGCCTGCGAGAACGTCCCCCCCTGGAGCTTCCACTCTTTGGCGCGCTGATGAAGACGTCCCCACCTAGAATTCAGCCCACCAGTGTGCCAACAAGAAAACCATTATTGGGGTTCCAATCTCTGTTCCTGTTCCCAAGCCTGGGACACTGACACTGCTCCTGTTCCAGTTCCTGAGTGAGTCGGCTGGGATACTGACACTGCCTCCGTCCCTGTATTCGAGGGGGTAGCGAGGACGCTGACACCACCGCAAAGTCTACCTCTGAGCAGGTCAACACCACTATCCAATCTTGTGCCAGAGTGGGTCGATGCTGCCTCTGCACCTGGTTTTGTGTGAGTCAAAACCACACCTGTTCTTGTTCCACAGCCTGTCAGCAAAGATGACCCCTCTGAATTGGTTGATCCAGGGTGTGCTGATGAAAGCGTCCACCAACATGAATGCTCCAGCTGATGCTTCTGCTCCTGTTTCTGAGTGGGTCAGCTGGGATGTCGACGCCACCTTTGTTCCTGTAGTCGAGCAGGTCAGTGAGGGTTCTGATGCTACCTCTGTTCCTGAACCCGAGCAGGTTGGCTGGGATGCCGACACTGCCTGTGGTCCAGCTCCCAAGTGGGCTGGTAGGAACATCGACACCGCCTCTGAACCTGCCCCCAATTGGGTCAGCAAGGGTGCTGACGCCGTCCTTGACCCTGT
>NW_018127920.1:4760958-4761371 GCF_001952655.1 Monopterus albus | reverse complement strand
CAAAGCAGGTCAACACCCCTGACACCTTTGTCTCTGAGTGGGTCGATGCCGCTGCACCCTGCCCCCAAGTGTGTCTGCCAGGATGCTGACTCTATCTAATCCTGGCCCCATGTGGATCCACCACTTCAAAGCCTCATCTGCTCTGGCCTCCAGGTGAGTCCACAAAGACTTCCCCAGCATTCCCGTTCCCCAGTGGGATGAGAATATCTGCCTGAAATGTTTCATCAGTGTTTCTCACCTGTTTTCAAGATTGGTTCCTCCAGTCTCCAGTCCATCCATCCATTCATTTTCCTCCGCTTATCCAGGACCGGGTCGCGGGGGCAGCAGTCTAAGCAAAAATGCCCAGACTTCCCTCTCTCCAGACACTTCCTCCAGCTCCTCCGGGGGAATGCTGAGGCGTTCCCAGGCCAGCC
>NW_018127920.1:4759007-4759393 GCF_001952655.1 Monopterus albus | reverse complement strand
CTCCTGAGGCGCTGGACGGTTTGCCAGAATCTCTTTGAGGCCGACCGATAGTCCTTCTCCATGGCCTCACCGAACTCTTCCCAGACCCGAGTTTTTTTGCCTCCGCAACCGCCTGGGCTGCAGCCCGCTTGGCCTGCAGGTACCCGTCGGCTGTCTCAGGAGTCCCACGAGCCAACCAGGCTCGAAAGGACTCCTTCTTCAGCTTGAAGGCATCCCTTACTTCCGGTGTCCACCACCGGGTTCGGGGATTGCCACCACGACAGGCACCGGAGCCCTTACGGCCACAGCTTCAAACGTCCGCATCCACAATGAAGGTGGAGAATATGGTCCACTCGGACTCGATACCTCCAACCTCCCCCGGGATCTGGTCAAAGCTCTGCCGGAGG
>NW_018127920.1:4744937-4758912 GCF_001952655.1 Monopterus albus | reverse complement strand
GATCCAGCTCACCACCAGGTGGTGATCAGTTGACAGCTCCGCCCCTCTCTTCACCCGAGTGTCCAAGACATACGGCCGGAGGTCAGATGAAACAACCACAAAGTCGATCATCGACATCCGGCCTAGGGTGTCCTGGTGCCATGTGCACTGATGGACACCCTTATGCTTGAACATGGTGTTCGTTATGGAGAAACTGTGGCTAGCACAATAGTCCAATAACAAAACACCGGTTCTGTTCATTATTTTTATGGACAGATTTTCTAGGCACAGCCAGGGGCCGGAGGGAGTCCAGTTTGGGGACCACAGGATCTCGTCTCTGCTTTTTGCAGACGACGTTGTCCGGTTGGCTCCATCAAACCAGGACCTCCAGCATGCACTGGGGTGGTTTGCAGCCGAGTGTGAAGCGGCTGGGATGAGAATCAGCACCTCCAAATCCGAGGCCATGGTTCTCAGTCGGAAAAGGGTGGCTTGTTCCCTTCAGGTTGGTGGGGAGTTCCTGCCTCAAGTGGAGGAGTTCAAGTATCATGGGGTCTTGTTCACGAGTGAGGGAAGGATGGAACGGGAGATTGACAGGCGGATCGGTGCAGCTTCTGCAGTATTGCGGTCGATGTACCGGTCCGTCGTGGTGAAGAAGGAGCTGAGCTGTAAGGCGAAGCTCTTGATTTACTGGTCGATCTACGTTCCGACTCTCACCTAGGGTCATGAGCTTTGGGTCATGACCATAGGTGAGAGGTGACTTTACTTCGGAGAATCTGCTGGGAAAGGGTTTGTCAAAGAAACTTTATGATTGTCTAATTAAGTACTTAAAAGACACTGGGATTGTACAGACAATTTAGGTATAATAATTTTTCTTTATTTTTAATTAATCGTTATTGGTTTTTGTTTGTTTTTGTTTTTAAAACTGCTAATCTTATAATCCGCAATCCAGTAGGTAGCAGTAATGCGCCTGAAAGCTCGTTTGTCATCCGCCATGTAAAACAAGGAAGAAGAAGAAGAAGAAGAAAAAGAAGCTGAAGCTGTACTACTCAGGCATATCCCAATTTCTTGATTTGAAATTAAATTCCTTATTAACATTCATATTCAAAACGTTTGATAAGAACACTGGGATGGGTGTGAAACTGGTAGACATTTGTATAAAGTCCAAAAATTGGTTGGCATGGACTGGTAGTAACTTGCTTGAGAATAGGTCACACAAGTTTAAATTATAACCTGCACAAAATAGGTAAAACCCTACAGGTCTTTGTCCACACTGTAGTCAGATAGAGACTGTAGAGCATGTTCTGTTTATATCCAGTGCATATCATGAGCAATGTGCTCAAATGAAAGTGTTACTGGAAAAAAAGAAGATTACTAATATATCACTAGAGAGTCTTTTGGGCAGCAATTGTAAGACAATACATAGAGTTGTTATTAGTTATTTGGCAGATATAAGTATTTTGGATAGAATTTAGTAGTTTATGCAGTTCTAAGAAATTTTTTAATATGTATTCCTACGGTTCTCTTAGCGTTCCACGCTCCAGCCCAGCAGGTGGCAGTAATGCACCTTAGGTTGGCTTGCAATAAACACCATAGGCAGAAGAAGAAGAAGCTGCTGCACTAGAGGAAGGAAGCAGCAGTGTTGTAGCATTGTGTATTGTAACTTATGTACCACTGTTTTTATCTGGCATACTTGGATAGTAAATTGTATTACCCACAATAATTCTATATTGACGAGCTAGGTGATATGTATCGTAACTCGGTTCACGTTAGTACTCTTAAGAACGCAAGTTAACAGAAGTTTGCTAGCTAACGTTAACTGCAAAAGGTAACGTTACAGATTTAATATTAGCCACTTATGGCCAAGAAATTACTTTATCTAACGTTAAGTGTAAGGTTTAATTTGAAATAACGAGATGTGCATAGAACTGTCGCTTCTTTATAAGTTCAGCAAATAATTCTGGATAGGCAATTATTTGTCTATTTGTCCTATTCTGATTATATCCAGTATTGTTTTTTGTTTTGCCCCAGGTCATGCTATACTCCATTCAGAACACTACAGAAAGTTAGTAATTCTTTGCTTATTTCTATTTAGTGCCTACTTTGTAGAGCGTAGTCCTTTGGGAATCAGTTGTCTTCTGATATACATTATTTTAATGTAATGTTTTATCAGAACTAGAGTTAGGTGCGTTATTTGTGTTTCTTCGGCCATGAATGGAGTATCTATTAATATGAAACTTGTTTCCAGGTTCTTTGGCTATTTGCTTTTGCTGAATTTCTGGTGGACGTACACAATGGATGAAGAATCAGAGCGAGCCAAGCGCTGGGAGGGGGGCTATGAAAGGACATGGTAGACCGTTTAACGATGGAGATTTTCAGCTTGAGATTTGTCTTCTGAGGCAACATAGTGAGATATATGTATTCTCTTACAGGGAGGTGCTGAAGGAGGATGAATCTGGCTCACTCAAAGCCACAGTAGAAGAGCTTCTGTTCCAGTCCAAAAGGAAAAGGTGTGTGTGTTCATGTACAATTTTATTTTGATACAATTGTTGTGAGGACTGAATTTAGGGTTCAGGTTAGAATAAGGGCTAGGTGTTAGGTGTTGAAGGCAAAGTATGAAGTAACAGAAAATAAAAATACTCAAGTAAAGTACAGATACCTCAAAATTGTACTTAAGTACAGTACTTTAGTAAATGTACTTAGTTACTTTCCACCACTGCTGAGAAACCTGATAATGACTGAATGAATAATACTTGTTATTCTTAAGACTCTAAACACATAGTACTGGAATTAAATTTTTAGACACTTCTTTGTTATGGTACAGATGAGACCTGTTCATACTTTAGGTAAATATATATTTTTCTTCTCATGCTCTTCCTTCTAGGAGTAATTTATTTACTGCTATATTGCTTGTAGAATGTTTTTACTTGCTGCTGTTGTATCACAACCCTTTGCTGGTCAGACATAAGAAGAAATAGGCTAATTCTCCAAATGGTTATTGTCACTACAAACTTACCTGCTTCTTTGGTTACTTCATAGGGTGATAGTGAGCCATGGGCAAGTGAGGCTTGGAATGGTGAGTGAGTTTTTCCTTCTTCCTACACAACCTTGCACTTTGCTAATTATCCAGTTCTAAACCTGAAGGTCTCAAAGATCTCATGTCTCATTACATGATCTCATTACACTTTTGATCAACATTATGTATAACATAATTGTTTCTATAGATTAATGTTGACATTGAACTAATTTATATTTTTTTATTTTACAATACAACTATCATGATTATGGCAAAAACAACCCAATTTGAAGACACCATAAGGATGCCAAATCAGTTACCCATTATTGTTTTTACTTTAGTTGTTCACTGTTGAACTGGTCTGTTTGAAGTGCAGAGCACAAGATTTTTATATTAGAACACCCAGTGCTAGCATAACACTATAGTCTGTACAGGGATGAGTGTGTTTTGTTTTTAGGAACATAACACCTCATGTTTACAGTGTAATTTCAATGTTTAAAGATGTCTTGTGCTCTAGATGCGTCACCTCTTTGTGGTCATTGACTGTTCAAGAAGTATGGAAGACCAGGACTTGAAACCAAACCGTCTCACCTCTACTCTAAAGGTAAATTCTGTACTGCATCCATCACAGTGAGCCAGCAGCCATACAGCAGAAGGATCTTTAAAAGCATCATCTCCTTCCTCCATTCCTCCACAGCTGATGGAAGCTTTTATCGATGAGTATTTCGACCAAAACCCCATCAGTCAGGTATGTTTATGCAGTCAAGAGTTCTGTGTATGTTTTACACTGAACTGTATTGTGACTATACATTTAAATTCCTTCAACTCTTGATTAAACACAAGTCACAGGTGAGTTTATTGGAGAAAAATGTGTCTTATTCAAATCAAATTTATTTATATAGCACTTTAAAAACAAGTGATGAACAAGTTGATCAAAGTATTTTACATGGGCAGAATGAGATCACAATGAATAACTAAAATAAAATAAACAGAATCATTATTAATTCCTATATTATTAATGTTATTTTATCCACAATTTTGTATCCATTATGTTTATGTGGGATAAAAGTTAAAATGCTATGAATGCCAGCTAAGATACAGTAGATTTTTACCAACATGATAACGCTACAATATGAAAAAATAACTATCATTGCATCATTTTAAATCTAATATAGTACAGTAAAAGACAATAACAATGAACCAGACTAAAGCTGACAGAGGCTTTTGTGGATAATCAGAGGAACATTCTGAAATCAGTGACTTTGAAATTGGCCATTTGGGATCATATTTTGGTTTTGTATCCTCTCTAATGAATGACTCATTGAGGAAAAACTACACAGATCAGCAACGCATCAAATGTTGGACCAGGTTTGTTAGTTATGGAACTACAGTACTGTTGCCATCAGTCCCTAATCAGAAAGACCAACTTCTTAATTTGCAGTTATACAAAATCTGCAAACATGTTTTAATACTTTCATTTCAGACTTCATTGTATTGATTTGATTTTCTTAGATTATAACAACAGTATATTGTATCTGCATACAGTGAATTACATTTTAAAAATTGTATAACTAACCATTTATCTCAATGTGTCAAGTGTAATTTTCCAGAATATTTAGTCTTATTTCAGGCAGTATAACCAACCATGTAAAGTGGTGCATACAATAATATGGATGTAAAAGAATGTCTCACACAACCCTCATTTACAACAAGTCAGAGATCAGAGCAGCTGTTTCCCAGGAGTTGTAGTTAGCTCTCTAGCAAGTGGTTATATTAATTATATTACCCATAAAATTACGTTTGTCTGGTGTGAAGTGTTCAGAAAGCAAAACAAAAAACAGGACTGTCTTCTTCAACTACTACTTCAACATCAGTCAGTCACTGTCATTTGATCTAATAACGTGTTATGTCTCTTCAGGTGGGCATTATCACCACAAAGAATAAAAGGGCTGAGAAGCTGACTGACCTGACAGGTGAGAATCACATACAATACGTTCCTAGTGTTAGACGCTACCCCTATGTGTATGTATGTGTATGTGGCAAGAAAAAGTGTGTGAACCTTTTAGAATGTTTTTCTGCATTAATTTATCATAAAATGTGAAGTGATCTTCATTTAAGTCGAGTATTGACAAATATTATGTGCCTAAAATCAACCAGTCAACCAGTTATTAATTCCAAGGGTTCACTTACTTTTTCCACTACCATTTTGAATGTTGAATGACTGTGTTCTATAAAGACATGAAAGGTCAGAATTTTTTTTGTTATTATTTTAGGCACATTATCTTTGCCAATACTATTGACTTAGATGAAGATCAGATCACATTTTATGACAAGTTAATGCAGAAAACCATGAAATTTCAAAAGGTTCACATACTACCAAGCAATGGAAACGGGCCTGAATATAAACTGTGTTTTAGTATGTTATAACCCCTCAATACCTCACCAAGCGTAATGACATATCCAACTCCACCATGTGAACTGAAAACATCGCACTTAGTAATCTAAGTGCGATGTTTGCAGTTCACTGGGGAAAGTACTATTACCCTATTTTTGTGTATTGCGGTTTTAATGCTTTGTTGCCTTTATGTAACTTTTTATTTTAAGACTAAATGTTCTTTATGGATTTTGACTCCTTACCTGACTCCAAAGGGGAGCTGCATAAGAATTCCTAGACTGTCTGTTTATTCATAAATGGCAAGTGTGTGTGTGTGTATGTGTATGTGTATATATATATATATCTTCTTAACGCATTTGCCTTTTCTTTTTAAAAAGCAGTGAAACACCACTATGTCCAGAGAAAGCCATACTCCACAGTGCTTTTTTGCCTCTGTCATCTGTTCAGTTACTCAGTTACCCTGTATGTCTTTAACACAATATACTGTGTTGTGGTTGTCTTGTTTGACCACCAGGAAATCCAAAGAAACACATTGCTGCTCTGAAGAAAGCAGTGGATACAGTGTGTTTAGGAGAACCATCCCTGTACAACTCTCTCAGCCTGGCCATACAGACCCTCAAGTAGGTTTTGTAGTGTTTTTGTTTCAGATTGGCTTCTGTGACATTACTAATTGTCATTCAGCTGATGTCTGTCTTTGAATAAAGGCACATGCCTGGACATACGAGCCGGGAGATCCTGATAATCCTCAGTAGCCTCACCACATGTGACCCATCCAACATCTATGAGATTATCAAGGTGAAGTTGTACCGTAATTCCTTACCAAGAGTTGCACAATCAGTGTCCACTTATTAACTGCTGAAAATTTCTGCCATTAGGTTTACAATAGTGACAAGAAAAAGTAAGTCAACTATTTGGAATGACCTGGTTTTTTCTATAATTTGATCACAAAATGTCATCCAATCTTCATCTTAGTCACAAATATAGACAACAGCAAGGAGCTTAAGTGGTTGGTTAAAGCTCCTTTGGCAGCATGAACCTTAAACAGGTGCTTCCTGTAGCTTAGGAATTCATTTTCCCCTCCACAATGGCAAGCTGTTTAGATCCAGAGGTACCAAAGCAGCCCCAGATCATGATGTTGGTATGTTCTTGCCTTTTTACACCATATGTAGTACTGCATATTCTTTCCAAAACAATTCAGCCTTAGTTTTGATCAAAACATTTTTCCAGCAGTGTTGGAGAGTATCAAGGTGGTCTTTGGCAAACTTTAGGAACACTGCTGTGTTTTTTTAACAGTATTAACCCTTTGTGAAACATGATGTTTTCCTGTTCCATGTTAAAGTGAAATCATCCCAGCAGTGAAGTACAGTGAAAGGAGCATCATGATTTAGACCTGCCTTGCCTCTGAGCCTGGACAGCTGCCATTATTGAGGGGGAAACTGAATATCCAGGTTTATTAGGGAATCCTACAGGATAATGTCAGGGTGGCTGTCCACCAGCTGAGACTCAATAGAAGCTAGGTAGGACAATGACCCTAAACATCGAAGTAAATCTACTACAGAATGGCTTCAGAGACAGAAAATCCACCTCTTGGAGTGGCCCAGCCAGAGCCCAGACCTCAACCCAATAGAGATGCTGAGGACTGAGCTCAGAGAGCCACTCAGTCCAGACATCCTAAAAATGTCTGTGCTGAAGCAGGTCTGTGAGGAAGAGTGGTCCAAAATTCCTCTTGTGACTTGGATGAAGATTGGATCACTTTAATGTAGAAAACCAGGCAATGGTTCACTTACTTTTTTCTGCCACTGTATATATCTGGCAGTTACTTTCAACTTAGTATAAATGCAACTCTTGCTCTCTCCCCACATTTCTGGTCTCCCTCTCAAAAGAACCTGTCATGTATAACTGTGTTCCTCCTCTGTCAGACCCTAAAGTCTCTAAAGATTCGGGTGTCAGTGATTGGCTTGTCAGCAGAGGTCCGGGTGTGTACGGTGTTGACCAGGGAGACTGGTGGGTTGTACCATGTTATCCTGGACGAGAGCCACTTCAAAGAGCTGCTGATGCTGCATATCAAACCTCCTCCGGCAAGCTCCTCATCTGAATGTTCCTTAATACGTATGGGTCAGTAAACTACCCTCTATATTTTATGGACAATGATACACCGGTCAACAGATCTGAGGATGTAGTTGAGAAGTTTAATAGGTTTTTTTGTGAATGTGGGTCCTGGTTTAGCAAGTAGCATTTGTACAGACGTCAATATAAATAACAATACAATTGAAAGGAATATGTGTTCTATGTTTCTGAAGCCAGTAGTTGAAAAGGAAATTATAGAGATAGTGAACAAATGTGGTAATAAATCGTCCAGTGATAGTGATGGTATCACTATGACAATGGTTAAATAGGCAATCGAGGGGATATGCAAACCATTAACCCATGTTTTTAACATGTTGTTTCGACTTGGGCAGTTCCCCAATAATATGAAAATAGCAAAGGTTATTCCATTGTATAAATCTGGGGATAAGCATCATATACAACTTTGCATTTGTGAGCAAAAATGTTTTTTCTTTAAAATCAACACTTATTCGTTTTTGTCTGTTAGGTGTCTTTCTTTTTTTTACTGTTTGTTGAACCCAAATGCCCAGCATGCTTATTTATGAGCAACTTTTTAAATGAACTGAGTCATTCTTTAGGTAAATACACTAAAGCTGAAGTCAGCTGAAGAACCTGCTCGGCCAGGACAAACAAAACAAATCAAGGGTTTGTTTGAATACTGTGCAAACAGCGCCACCCAGTGGAAGACAGAAAAGCAACAGCAACTGCTGAGGAAGACGACACTGTTTTCCTCTGTCATTCACTGCCTGCACATGATCCTACACATCCGAAATAAATTAGTCAGCAAACCTGAATTTTCCTCAATAAAATACACAGAGGACAAAGTGTTACTTTACACAGATATCCTACCTACCACTCCTGTTTTAATTTCACTTTGTGTTTTTTTTACGCTGTGTTCACGTGGCGTTCCAAACATAAGGTCAAACTGCCCCTCACCATTTAAGTATAAAACATCTGGGTTTCACAAACAGCACAAAATAGCAAAGAATATATCGATATTGGCAAGGGTTAGATATATTTTGGACGGGAAAGCACTACACGTTTTGTATTCTTCATTGATTTTACCATACTTTGAATATGGTGTTGAAAACTGGGGAAATACATACATAAGCTCACTTCAACCATTGTATATATTACAAAAAAGAGTGATAAGAATTGTGCATAAGATGGGGTATAGGGATCACACCAATGTAGCTTTCATACAGTCTAAATTGTTAAAATTTTTTGATTTAGTGGGATATAAGACTGCTGTGTTTTTGTATAAAGCCAGGAACAATTTATTACCTGGTGGAATTCAAAAACTATTTAATGAAAGGGAAGGGGGATACAATTTAAGGGGTCAGTTAAATTTAAAAATTCATGTTATACGTACAACCAAAAAAAGATTTTGTATTTCCATAAGTGGGGTAAAACTATGGAATAATTTAAGTGTAGACATAAAAAATAGTAATAGAATTGATGAGTTTAAACATAAATATAAAGGTATGTGTCAATCAAGATATATGCAAGAACAGGCTCAATGATTAATTACATGGACAATTGTGGGTGTGGTGTACACTTTGTATTACTTGTGTGGTGTAGAAGATAATTATTTTAAGAATGTAATTATGTAAGAATGTTAGCACTGTTATAATATAATAATCTTCCTACTCCATTCAAGCATGTACTAGGTATAAGCAAACTGATATTGGATTATGTGTAAAATTATGTGTGATGTCATATCAACTGTTTTTACATGCTTGAAAGAATAAATCAAAAAAAAAAGTATACAAATGCTAGGTAAAACAATGTGCTTCATGCAGTATGCTGTAACCTGATTTACACACATTACAGTGAGTACACCAAATTCTCACTCAGGGGAAAATGGTCATAACATCAGCCACAGATGCAGAATTCAGGAAATAATTCTCTACCCTGAAGCAAGGGCACACTAATGTCCCATAACTGCAACAAGCACCAGTTCTGCATGGTTCTTGGCCAGAAACTCCAGGCTGAGTAGAACAGACTGGATGGATTCAGTTAGCACATGGACTGTGTGCTGCGACCCAGGTGTAAAGTCGCTGAAGTGGTGCCCAGTGTATCCAACAAACTCTTAATATAACATCATCCTTAAACTTTGAATTTGGACACAATATCCTCCTTTCTTGGGAGGAAGGACTGGAGAAAATTTGAAATAATTCCTTTGTAAAATACAAAGGTTTTCCTCAAAGCATTTTTGAACATTTGGAACCTCCCCGTTTTACCTCTAACACCACTAGAAATATGTAGACTTAGACAGATAGGAAAAGCACAAACAGGTTTCTTTTTCCTTACATTCACAAAGACTATTCCTGCTCCTCATCAAAACATTACGATTATTCCTGACTATAAAAGCCTTTACTGAATATTTGTCTCAGACCTATTTAATTTGAGTCTTGTGTTTACACAGGTTTTCCTCAGCACACCGTTGCCTCTCTGACTGACCAGGATGCCAAGCCTTCATTCAGCATGTCGTAAGTAGGAAACACGGTAATGTAAAGCTTGTGGGCAGGACTGTGAGAAGCCACTGTGTACTAGAATGAACTGTCTTTGTAATGTGCTGTTCCTGTTGTGTGTTTCCCAGTCATCTAGACAGTAGCAGTGGTCCAGGTTTGTCTCTGGGAGGATACTTCTGTCCACAGTGTCATGCTAAGTATACAGAGCTTCCTGTGGAGTGTAAAGTCTGTGGTATGTTTAGATGGGAAGATTCATGCTTTATGTATGTGTGTGTCAATGTAAGATTAGATGAAATTTGAATTTTCTACCTGTGGCATCAAAAAGTATTGTAGTTCTTTTGCTTTTTTTTAAAGTACTGTGTTTACAAGCCAATAGAAGTATCATAGCTCTAACTGGTGTGTGTGTGTTTGATGCATTGTCTCCAAGGTTTGACTCTGGTGTCAGCCCCCCATCTTGCCAGATCCTTCCATCACCTCTTCCCACTCCAGCCCTTTGTAGAGAGTTCGGTGGAGGAGCTCCAAGGAAACAGGTGGCTTTGATACACTTTCACACTCATGCATACTCACACATGATACTGTCTAACTCTTCTGTGATTTGTTTTCAGGTTCTGTCAAGCCTGTCAAGGGGAACTGAAGGATAAAAATGTAAGCACAGTAACTGAGTGCTCTTTATGACAGATATTTTTTTCTTGAAAAGGGTACTCCCCCAATCTTAACCTGCAGTTTCGTTTACTTGTCACAGAAAATACTATTCAGGTTGTGAAAAACTAAATCAGAGAAAATAATCCTGATGGTGTACCGATGTATACTTCTTCAGGGGTACTGAGGGATAGTGCAGATAAAAAACACAAAATTATGATGAAATTTAAAAAGGTCCACCCACTACTGTTGTAGGTTTTTTTTTGATGTTCTGAACATTGCATGTGCTTCAGACATACTGGCTCTCAGAAATGGTTACAAACAGAAAGCTGGCAGCATTATAGATTTAAGTATACATGTTTTGCACGTATGAGTACAGCACAGTGCAGGCAAACAGGTTTTAATATCAGTATCTTATTCCAAACTATTATGGCTGATTACAGAAAAAGAAAGTCCTCAAGAGAGTCCTCATCTCCAACTTCCGAGTCTGAATACAGTCAATGCTTGAGTCAGAGTCCAAGTCTGAGTCATCAGTGCTCAAGTCCAAGTTGACTCGATTCTAACTTGAGTCTGAGCCCTAGATGCTAGTACTACAACACTGCTATCCATGTATTTGTTTTTACAAAAAATAACACAAATAAGATTAAAAATAATGTGTTGATCTTCAACATCTTTTTTTCTCATTTTTGGCATTTTATGCCATTTATAAGATCAAAAGAGTTGTAGGGATGTTAGGAGATGAGGGAAGGAAGAAAGCTAGTCTCTGGACAGATGTGAATTATGGATGATGCTGTTTGTGTTCTGTGCCTTGGTCGCCAGGATGCCCTGATCTATCTCATATCTATTGTCACAATTACCAGAAACATATTCAGCCTCATGACGGATGAGATGTGTGGAGATTGAAAGATGTGGGCATTTACTAGGTCAGGAAGGTTTAAGAGATGCTATCAAGTTGCTTTACAGCAACTGTAGGATCTAGTTCCTTTGCAGCGTCACCTGTACTCCAGACTAAAAGTCTTGATACCTGGATCTCTGCTGGTTCAATCTTGACAGTTCTTTTCAAAGTCTGTCTTATGCTTCCCCCAGCTACATGGAACTGGAGTAATAAATTACTGGTTGATTTTAAAAAAAGAAAACTGAAATATACTAAGTGTACAAATGATGTAATTTATTAACTTCAAGTTCAGTGATTCTGCCCTTATATATCTGCCTTCTGTCTTTGTTTCTAGATATTCACGTGTCCATCATGCCACAGTGTATTCTGTGTCGAGTGTGATCTCTTCGTCCATGATTCACTCCACTGCTGTCCCTGCTGTATTCACAGTCAGAACACCCCCTTGTAAGATCTGAAGTTGACAGGCTAACTGTCAGAGACTGAAACAAAGGTGGTCATTCATATGGTGATTACATGCACATTAAGCCCTCACTGGCTCATCATAGCAGTGTTTATTTTTGATAGGGCAGATATGATGCTTTGTACCAATGGTCATATTTCAGTGTTGCTGATGATTGACACCAAATATTGGGTAATTTCAGTTAATCCATATATTTGAAAGTAGAGGCAGGTGTATTTTTGCTTACGATGCCTCTGATTTGGGTCAAAGCTGGTGTCTGATCTGAGAACTGCATCTGAGCCACTTTACTGTATGTCAGTATAGTATAGTTTCTGTACATTGTTTATACACAGTTTTGTACTGCAGTTCTGATTGTGACGTGGCAGTTACAATAAAATGTTTGCTGTTCCTGTTAAAGTGCTTTAAGCAGTCAGAAACTAATGTATGATTTCTTAAGTGTATAGTGTATCATTTATCCACATGCTTAGATTTTCCTTTTTAAAATTCGTTTTTGTTAGGCCAAGTTTAGGTTTAGAGTCAAGAACACACGATTCTGTCTCGTACGGAATACGGTGTGTTATTGTTGATAAAAATGACACATTATGTACCTCCACAGTATGTTAGTGAAGTAGACCTACCCTCAGATCTGCTGAAGATGACGAAATCGTAAGAAGTCGTAATTTCCGTCTCTGTTCCGCTTGTGCGGAAGCTCGTGGCGACAGTGATCAGAGTCCAGTTTCTAGTTTAGTGACAATGTCCCGCACTCTGAACGGAATTGTAGCGGTGTGTCCTGATCTTGGTATTGGGAAAAAAGGAGATCTGCCCTGGCATCCTGTGAAACTCATGTAAGTCACGTCGGCAGACGGTGTGGTAACTGTTGATGTGAAAGTAATGGCTGTAACGCATGAAAGCATCAGTAACTGAGATGTAGGCCTCAAGGTTAACATAGTTAAATATTAGCGACAGTGACCTATGAATGTATTGCGTTTGTTTACTATTGAATGTGTGAGGCGTGTTCTTTTTATATTGAAAAGAGAAGACTAATAAGGATATATATTTCACAGTGTGAAATTTATTATGCATTAACGTATCCAAATTAGCATGTGCACGTGGGCCTTTACTGTTTAGGATAAAACAGAAAAGACTGACCTCAACTTAGTGGTATACAATATTTGTATGAAAAGGTACTACTATCTAATTGGTCCAAAACTGTTGGGGGGAAGTTGTGGTTTAGACTTAACTCTCCCGTTATTGGTCCTTCAGTCCGTCCGTCCTCCAATCGTCCTCTCTGCTCCAATGGTCGTGGACAGTGCCCTAAAAAGGGGAGGAATATCTATACTGTCTTAATTTCTACATAAAAACTTCTTCCTTTGGTTTCAACTAACTGCTCCGCATTGCTTTCCGTTTCACTTAATTAAAACTGTTCTGCCTGTGTGTGTGTGCGCATAACTGTTCTCCCTTTGAAGCTTTCTCATCTACGTCTAATCTATTTTAATAAACTTGGAGTCTTACCGTACCAAGTCTCCTTTAGGTCCACCGGTCCAGAGGAACGATAAGTAACTATGAGCTCCCTTAGCTACAGCCATAAATCTAATGAAATTCAGTAATTTAGTGGACAAGACTCATGATGTTGCATTAGTGTTTCAGTGACTCACACAGTAAATATTTGACCAGTGGTTCAGTGAACACATACAGTGGGTACAGAAAGTATTCACACCCCCTTAAATTTTTCACTCTGTTATATTGCAGCCATATGCTAAAATCATTTAAGTTCATTTTTTTTCCTCATTAATGTACACACAGCACCCCATATTGACAGAAAAACACAGAATGTTTGACATTTTTGCAGATTTATTAAAAAAGAAAAACTGAAATATCACATGGTCATAAGTATTCAGACCCTTTGCTCAGTATTTAGTAGAAGCACCCTTTTGAGCTAATACAGCCATGAGTCTTTTTGGGAATGATGCAACAAGTTTTTCACACCTGCATTTGGGGATCCTCTGCCATTCCTCCTTGCAGATCCTCTCCAGTT
>NW_018127920.1:4719519-4744581 GCF_001952655.1 Monopterus albus | reverse complement strand
GAAGGAGTGGCTTTACAACAACTCTGTGACTGTTCTTGAATGGCCCAGCCAGAGCCCTGACTTAAACCCAATTGAGCATCTCTGGAGAGACCTGAAAATGGCTGTCCACCAACGTTTACCATCCAACCTGACAGAACTGGAGAGGATCTGCAAGGAGGAATGGCAGAGGATCCCCAAATGCAGGTGTGAAAAACTTGTTGCATCATTCCCAAAAAGACTCATGACTGTATTAGCTCAAAAGGGTGCTTCTACTAAATACTGAGCAAAGGGTCTGAATACTTATGACCATGTGATATTTCAGTTTTTCTTTTTTAATAAATCTGCAAAAATGTCAACAATTCTGTGTTTTTCTGTCAATATGGGGTGCTGTGTGTACATTGAGGAAAAAAATGGACTTAAATGATTTTAGCATATGGCTGCAATATAACAAAGAGTGAAAAATTTAAGGGGGTGTGAATACTTTCCGTACCCACTGTAGGGTGATATTCATAACTATATAAACATAACTGTGACATATAAGTATGTAAACTTATGTGTGCTATAAAATAAACCATTCTTAAGTGCATAAAATAAAAATCACCCTAACAAATGTTCTTTCTTTATAGTAACGAATTCAGACATTTCCAAAAGATGACAGCGACTCCATCTGTGAAAGGTGACTTGTAGTAACTTTGTTGAGGTTAGCTAATAAATGAATCGGTGTTTTCAGTGGTACAGAGGTCAAGGTTTTATTTATATTTTATACCATTTTGTATTTAATGAGAAGATTATTTTTACTTATGGGAAGTTTTATTCCTCATACAATAAAATATTTAAATGTACAGTTCTCTATATAGACCATAGGACACTGAGACGAGAAAGAATAATAAACCTGTAGGTGATATGACGGACCAGAATAAACAACAGCTGCAGGGTTTAGAGTTTGTTAATTTTATTCTCATTATGGCAAATGTTATAAGGAACTTGCTCAGTATATTGCAGCCTTGATAACACTATCACTAATAAAAAATAGTAATAGCTGTAACTCCAGTTCTGTGAGGACGTGTCTGGCTTTGTAACTATTTATTCAGCAGCTAGGGACAAAACATGAAGATAGCATTTATTGCAAGATTGTTAATAAACTGAAAATGTGAAGTGAATGTAAGTTTGAATTCTGTTAGAATTACTTGTACATCAAAAGCAGTTACCCTAATTATTTCAAACCTTGCTGTCCTGCAGGCAAACAGAATGTGGTACTCATGGGCAGAAAGACGTGGTTTTCCATTCCAGAGAAGCACAGACCTCTGAAAGACAGGATCAACATTGTCCTCAGCAGGGAGTGCATGTATGTGTCACATGCTGCCACACAACAGTGTGTACATGAAGTATACATATGAAATATAATATTTTACTGTAAAGTAGAGACTTTATTGATCCTGGGGGAAAGTCAGGTACACTGCAGCTTTATGTACAAATTCATACTGTGATTCAACAAAATTTTCTCCTTGGAATTCTATTAATATACTAAAATGTAGCTTGTAGAAGTAAAAAAAAAAAAAAAAATCAAGACTATAATTTTAGTTAGAAGAGAACTGAGCTTTGTAGATACCTATACCGAGCAGGTAGGCATGAGGACTGCACAGGTTGTTTGATCAGAAGTGTGGGTTTTTATTTTTAGCCAAAAACAGGAAAACAACATCACCAAAAAAAAAAAATTTCTATTAAAGGCCTGTAAATGACATCAGCTAAATACTACAACTCAAGTAAATGACATCTGATAAATAATGGACAGACTACTGTTACAATGGAACATACGAAACGTAACCTAACGGAAAAAAATCTAAACTGACCCAACACAAAGGGAGAAGGAACCCTTCAAATCTGACTGACCTAGATCCTGGCAAGAGAAGAGTGATCCAAAAGTCCAGTAGAGAGGTATAAGAAATTCACTGATGGTTACAGGAAGTGACTGATTTCACTTATTTTGTCCAAACTGTCCTACCAAATATTATGTGTCAGTAATTCTGTCCAGTCCATTTTTGGAGTTCTGTGTGGAATGTATTAGATTTGGCTTTTTTTTTCTCAACTTTTTGTGTTGTTGCAATGCAAACAAAAGAAATAAATAGGAGAATACCAAAGAATTTGTGATTGCAACAATTTTCAGTGCAGGAATTGGTGCAGTATCTTACAGAAATGCAGGGGTGCCAATATTTTTGGCCATGACTGTATATTGGCCAGTCCACCCGGTAAGATAGACTAGGGGAAGTAATAAAACAAACATTACATTACATCAACAACTCAAAAAACCTAAGAGTACGTTTATTCCTTTGTTATAGAAATTTCACACAACTCTTGGTTAAACACACCTCTTTGGCAAAACCAAAATTATCTGGATGGATAGGTACCACTAAAGGTAAAGGTGGAAATATGTTTTGGGTCTTTGGGTGAGCTAACCCTTTAATCCAATAAGAAATATGACGTCCCTTTAGTAGGATGCACACTGTAACCTTCATGCTCAACTGAAATATTAGTTTCTATCAAACCATTGCTCAGTCTTAACAATCCAAAATCTTTTCAGAGTTCCCCCACTTCACATTATAGACCCCAAAACATAAGTAAAAAATACATTGTGAGAACCAATTGTATACTCCCCAGAAGAAAACTATTGGCTGTTCTTCCTGTCTTGCAAAGGCAGCTTTCCTCATGCCAAAACCAACAAACACAAGTGTGGTTACCTTTAATTGCACCTTCCCTGAGATACCAATGAAGATGTAAATAGCGAAACATTTGTCTTAAGGGATGTTTCTTTGTTGTCCATTTTTGGATTATGTGGTGATTTTGCAGTAAACTCTTTGAAGATTATTTTTTTTTGCATCTCTAAGTTGGTTTTGCAAGGTGTGCAGCTCTTAACTTCTGCTATGTAATCAGTTTTAACAGTGACATAATATAACTGCCAATATTCCCCCAGAGCCCCCCCTGCAGGAGCACACCACCTAGCAGCAGGCTTCAGCTCAGCTCTTGAGCTCATCAACACAGAGCTGGCAGACCAGGCTGACCAGGTCTGGGTTATAGGAGGCACTTCTCTCTACAAGGTACTGTATGGAACACCCAGACGGCTCACAGGTTACGGGATGTTTTAATATATGTAAAATATTCAAACAATGTTGGGAAATTTTACTGGTGTCTCACAAATGCTTTAATTTTTCTGTTTTTAATTTTCAATTTTTATTTTTTAATTTGAGTCTTGGTGGAAACCAATGAAGCTTGAGTATCTGCTTACAAATTTACAATAAAAAATAATATCCAGTATATGATTTTATTGTCACAGTGTTTACAGCTGTCAGGTATGGTCAGTGTCAGTCACCAAAGGATAAGCTGAAACTACGCATGCCTCTGTGTATACACACCCCTTTTTTTGCTGTAATACTATTGTGGTTGTTTTTGGTAACCCAGGAGCTGATGGAGTACCCGGGGACCAAAAGGCTGTTCGTCACACGAATCCAACAGCAGTTTGAGTGCGACACGTTCTTCCCTGAAATCGATCCAGAAAAGTTTCATCTACTGCCAGAGTAAGATCAGCACAAATGTTCTGCACACTTTTGTGGGTAATTTAGGCTTATTACAACTTATCTTATTTGGCTGTTTTAGCCACCATTTCTTTTGGTTATGATAATATGGTCAATGTTTCCCCTATCGCCATGCCAATGAGACCCTTGCTATGCCTACACTAGAGGCTCTTTTTTACAAATTTTTTATTAATATAATTCCATCCAGATTTCATGCATACACCGAGGTTTATGGAAACAAGGTGTTGTCTTCACTGATTCTTCACCCAGGCTTCTCCAAGTTACATAAGTTTGTGATATTTATTTATTTATTTATTTATTTTCTTGAGGAACCGCAATGTCGTTGTTGTTATAATAGTTTAACATAATGCAGTTGATTGCTAAGTAATCATCACAGAGTGAATCTGTGTTGTGATGAAGTTTGGGTAAATGCGAGATGATTTCTCATAAAGCATCTAACATTAGTAAAATGTGACTAAGTCATTTGGCTGCTATTAAGATTAATGTGAGCATGGCACCACCTAAGAAGAGGAAACCAGGGGATGCTCACCAAAAAAATATTAATGATATTTTCCAAACCTCCAGAAACAAAATTCTTAGTCAGGTACAGCTCTAATATTGTGCTTACCATATTGATTGCTGAGATCTTGGGTCAAGAAACTTAAGCAGTCAGACAACGACTCAGGTTTAAACTGACTAGCTTTCTTCTGGCAACCTGACTGACTTCACAGTGGAAAACCTCATTTGTTCAGTAGGTTTCAAATGCAAATCCCAATGCATTTAAAAATCATGGGAATAGCAAAAGCATAAATAGTCTAGCTTAGACTAAATAATTTATTAAATCCACAATGTTTTAGTCTGTCTGACCTTCATCAGGTATGTAGAAAATCATTTTCTCCATCCACTCCATCCACCAACAGTTACCTTTAGCCTTCCAACCAGAGGAAAGCAGTGCTCCAGCCAGTCGATATGAATCACCTTTGTTAACCACACCCCTCTTAGATGCACATAATAATTCTATAAAGATGCCAAATAGATATAACATAAATACATTAGGGTTGTCAAACTTAATGTGATAATTAACAAGTTAAAGCAAATTCCTTTTAATGTTACAAATTTTTTGATGCGCAATTAGCGCACATTTTCTGTGATTATGACACTTGACCCACTACATAGTTTGGGAAATCGTGAAGCGATTCAGCAGCAGGAATTTCAGGAATGGATGAACAAAAGGGTCTTTTGAATGGCAAGTTCAGCTTCAAAGCCCTGCCAGATGGTTCTCTCGACAAGACCAAAGTTATTTGTATTTACTGTCTATAAATTGAGTTACCACAAGAGTCTCAAATACCACTTGCTGGCCAAGCACACAGCTGATGCAGAGAGCCCTCCTTCCCCTTGCTAAAGGCAGACCACACTATATAGTTTGTCAGCAAGGCTGTAAAAACAGGCCTCAAAGAGCACCAAGATACAGAGAAGGCAGAAGAGAAAGGTCAAGATTGAACTGCTGAAATGATTTTTAGACAGATACATCAGAAAAGGGTTTATCTAAAATATCCAGTTGTTTACTTGTTACATAATACACACTATTCTTTAAATATCCTATCCTTAATAACATCCTATGTCAAATAAATACTGTGCAAAACAAATGTGGTCTTAAGTGTCCAGTGACACAGCTTTCATTGGTTATTTCAGACAAAATTTAACACTTCCTCAAAGAGCCAGAGTGTACTGGTTTATAAAAGTTTCTCAGTACAGTAACATCTGCGGGTTTAAGGAGGTAGCTGCCACAATAACTGCAGGTTGTTGTTATTTGGGAGGTTTGGGGTTTTATCCTGAATTAATAACATGAAAGAGGGAGGTCTTCAGGGAATGCTGCTTGAAGGTTCATGATAGTTAATTACTGAGTGAATATCTTTGCCATAAATCCTCAAGCAGTGTTTGGAGCTTTAATATGTTTCAAATATGCCACCTTAGTGTGAGAGGTTATGCTTTACTCCTATGTCCAGGGGTTAGCATATTGTGGCCTTCATACATGGTGTCCCTGGGTGGGCACGATGCTACTTTAAAAATAGTACTTTTTGTGTTGAGCTCTCTCTGATCTGGATAACAAGTGAAAGAATGATATTGAATGATAATTACTAACCTGCTGTTTTGAGTCTGTGTCTGACTCTGCAGATGAGGAAGTGAAAAAGAAGTCACCTATGGACACAGCTCCTGTGTCAAGAAAAATATAAAATCAAAATTTAAAAGAGGAACAACCTCTGTGGGGTTTGAGGAAGGAAGGCTGGGATTTCGAAGTACTGAGGACGCTTGGAAATCAGAGTCTTTGCAGGAAGAGCTCAGCCTTGAAGCCTCTGCCTAAAGAGGTGCAGTTCCCATGAAGGAACAGAAATAGAGGAAGAAAGCTGAATTTTTGCCAGAAAGGCAGGTTTGGCTGCTTGTGTGTTAGGGCGCGAAGGACAAAGCAGAAGTACTGGAGACATGGATCTTTGCAGGAAAAGCTTTACTCTGGAGGCTCTTATCCAGAGAGGAGGAGCTCATGCCAGCAGCTCGTGAAGGGAGCTGCCTGCCAAAGGGCTTGTAAGTCAGGGCAGAGGACAGAGAGGTGAGGCTGGAGGTGAGCACAGGCAAGGCCACCGTGCCCAGGGCAGTCCCCATGGAGGAAGAGGAACAACCTCTGTGTGGCTTGAGGAAGGAACGTTGGGATTTCAAAGTATTGAGGGCACTTGGAAATCAGAGTCTTTGTAGGAAGAACTCAGCATTGAAGCCTCTGCCTAAGGAGGTGAGCACAGGCCCGGCCATCGGGCCCTGGGCAGTTCCCATGGAGGAACAGAAAGAGAACAGAGCTGAATTTTTGCCAGAAAGGCAGGTTTGGCTGTTTGTGTGTTTGGGTGCAAAGGACAAAGCAGAAGTACTGGAGACATGGATCTTTGCAGGAAAAGCTTTACTCTGGAGGCCCTTATCCAGAGAGGAGGAGCTCGTGCCAGCAGCCCATGAAGGGAACTTCCTGCCCAAGAGCTTGTGAGTCAGGGCAGAGGACAGGGAGGTGAGGTCTGAACGCCACCTGTCTGCGCAGTGCTGGACAAAACCCCTGCCTGTTAACTGCCAAAGTGGGTTCGCATATGATGTACGAAGGTCAAAAAGACCCAGCAGCAGATGTGGCACGCAGGTCACGGGCCCTGCGGGCAAACCGGCCGGTTACCCGCATAAGACCATAGTGGGAGAGGTCTAACCGTTAATCGTCACAGGCCATGGCGGGGGAACAAGACTGATCCAACCTGGAGCAGCCAGATAAGGTGACTGTGATACCTCGACCTCAGAAGGAGAAATGACTGACCACATGATGGTAAGTGGAATTGAGGAGGCTGGGGGCAAGGCTGTGGCCCACAGCAACCTGTGGAGGAAAAAAGGGAAAAGGATGGGCACTGACTTTGAGGTAGTGCATCAGGAAGCGCACATACCTGGAGGAAACACTGGTAAGGTAACGCTAAGGTGTACTAATGTGTTCAGGCTCACAGGGTATCATCGGTCAGCTCTAGGGGGTGGAGGGACACTCCAAGAAAAAAAGGAGGTTCCTAGTTGTTGTGTGGCTGACATGGGAGGCAGTCCATGAGGACAGAGGTCATGCAACAAAAACTGGCCACATGTGGAGGGTTGGAACAGCTGCAGCATTTCAGAGAAAAAAGGGTACAAGTGGTACTGAAGACATGAAACGTGGATGGCAGAATGCAAGGGGGAAAAAAAGTGCCTGTTGGTGGAGGGAGCCACAGGCCTAATGAAATGATGAAAAGCCAAGGGTGCAAATGAGAAGCACTGGAGCATCAGAGTGCTGGAAGTAACCCAGGTGCCCTCAAGTGTGACAAACAACATAATGCTGTTTAGATTTTTAAACTTGTGTTTGAAAGATAACGGGGTCCAGAGTGACGCAGCTGAACCAACACTTTTCTGAAAGGAACCAGAAGCTAAAAGAAATGGCCATGAGCATGCACAGTTTACCCCCTAGGATACGAGTAGCCAACATTCAGGGGTTGATTATTTTGAGAAAAGGATTTAAAAAACTTTGGATAGGACTGGAAAAGCTGGAAAAGTGGAAGATGGCCATGAGGAATTCTGAAAATGAGCAGGTGCGCTGGAGGAAATGGCATGATGGATTTTGCGCCTGTTGCTTCCAGCACCTTGGAATTTCAATAATCTGGTCTGACTGTACAAAAATAGAAGAGGGCAAGCATGGACCCCTGAAACACACCAGCCAGTAAAGGTATTAGATGTTCCTTTTTGCCCACGATGCCGACTCAGAATGCTCCCTCAATTAAAGATAATGATTCAGTGGATAGCCAAAGAGAGAGGCTGTGAGTGCCTGTGGGATGGGGAAAAAGTGTTGGACTGTAAGAGGTGTGAGCTGGCTGTGGCAATGGAACTGCTCATCAGAGCTGGTGAGGCTGATGGGTGGCAAATAAGGAAATTTGCCGATCCCCTTCTGAAGTACACAGAGCCGACATAAGAAGGGAGTATCAGCCAGAGGAAGAGGGATACCAGAATTAAAAGTGAACCAGTTTGGCCCAGAGATTGGGCCCTCGGATGCTGTTGCAACATTTGAATATTGTTGGCGTAGTGACAGGCATCATGCTATGGCAGTCACACCTAGAAGCAGGTGTGAGGGGCAGCTGAGGGTCTATGTTGGATCCACCGCAGACCCGGAAGAGGACATCAAAGTGTTATACGAGGCCTGCCAACAGCAGTCAGGAGAAGGGGGCTGGTTAGGGCCTTGGGAGCTCACCTCTTGGGAGCGTTTAGGCCTGACCATAATAAAAGAAAAGAAGTAACAGACTTGGAACCACTTGGAGAAACAGTGGAATAGATTGAGCCCCAAAACAAAGAAGTCTGCGGGGATTTTAATAAACCAGACATCTATGGAACAGCCCTGCACCAGTATACTGAAATACTGGTTGCAGGCTATTCAGTCTGGACAACCAGCAAAAAATTAAAGTGTGTTTTAGATGGGCATTGCAAGGAGGATGCCAGAATAATAGCCTATGATTATGATGCCTCAAGCCCGTGGGAGGAAACAAGGAAACACCTGGAAGCCGTCTGTGTGTTCACCTGCAAGGGAAAGCCCTAAGTCAGGGTGACAGCAGGGGAGTCTCCAGACATACTGGAAGCATTTTATCAGGGGTGCCCAAAGTGGGGCCCGCGGGGACATTTCTTGGCCCCCCACAATTTATTATGCCACCCCAGTTGTCAGGTCAAGCAGCTCCCAGCTCAGCTCACAACCCACCAATAAAAAAATGAAGAAGAAGAAGAACAACACGAAGAACGGAGCAGTAGCAAGCAACATGGAGAGTAGTAGACAGTGGCACGCAGACAAAAGGCATTTTAAACGAACCTGGGAGGAAGAATATTTTTTTACGGATATTAATTCTAAGGCGGTCTGCTTAATTTGCAGTCAGTCTGTCGCTGTGCTAAAAGAGTACAATATCCGCCGGCACTATGAAACAAGGCATGCAGCATTCTCAAGGTTCAAAGGCGAGGCACGGAAGACAAAGAGCCGAGAGTTGTTAGCTAAACTTCGCTCACAACAAAACACACTCACACGACCCTCGTCAGCCCAGGAAAGCGCAACACAGGCCAGCTATGAGATTTCAGCTCTAATTGCCAGGAGTGGACGTTCATTTTCTACAGGGGACTTTGTTAAAACGTTAAGGAGCAATTCAAAGCAAAGGCTGCTGAATTTGTTGCCTTTTCATTAGCGTGCGATGAGAGTACGGACATTTCGGACTCAGCTCAGCTTTTGGTTTTCATACGGGGTGTCCGTGAAAATATGGAAATAACAGGAGCTTGCTGGAGCTGAGACACTGCGTGGCACAACTAAAAGCGAGGATTTGTTTGCAGCGGTTGAGAGAGTCCTGGATAAGAATGGTTTGAGGTGGGAGAAAATGGCCGAGATAACAACAGATGGAGCGCCTGCCATGATTGGGAGGAAAGCGGGCCTAACCACTCTAGTTTCTCAGAAGGTTGCCCAGTGTGGAGGTAAGGTGGCACAATACCACTGCATCCTGCACCAAGAACAGCTGTGTGCGAAATCAATTGGCCTGGGAGATGTGTACAATATCCGCCGGCACTATGAAACGAGGCATGCAGCATTCTCAAGGTTCAAAGGCAAGGCACGGAAGACAAAGAGCCGAGAGTTGTTAGCTAAACTACGCTCACACGACCCTCGTCAGCCCAGGAAAGTGCAACACAGGCCAGCTATGAGATTTCAGCTCTAATTGCCAGGAGTGGACGTTCATTTTCTACAGGGGACTTTGTTAAAGAATGCTTATCCACGGCTGCAAAGCTAGTGTGTCCCGCTCAGGCCAGAGCTTTCTCCCAGATCAGCCTCTCAGCTAATTATTACGGAGATGTTTGACCACATAACGGCCTTTCAGAGAAAACTGCAGCTACTGTGTCGACATCTGTCAGCAGGTGAGTTAATGCCTTGCACAAAATACATAATTTTAATGGTAATGTGATCATGTGATGCGGAGGAACAGAACTGTCAGTTGTATGATATGTGGAATATGACATTACTAGTGAGTGAAAATTGCAATATTTATTGCATTGATAATTATTAATTACTTTTTACTTCTTTTCAGGAAACCTGGCTCACTTCCCCAGTCTGAGAGAGGTAAACCTGGTACAACAGAAACTGTCTGAATATGCAACACTTGTCAGCAACCTAGACCTGGAGTTTGAAATGCGCTTTCAGGACTTCAGGAAGAATTCAGGTGACATGGAGCTGTTTTCCCAACCCTTCAGCACAAGTGTGGACTGTGTCCCTGATCACATTCAGATGGAGCTGATTGAGTTTCAGTGCGATTCAGAGCTGAGGAATAAATTCATGTCACTGAAACTGGATGGACGACTGACGGAGTGGATGATGGGGGAGGTGAAGTCGGGGAAGAGAAGAAAAAGGGGAGGAAACCTTGTTGGAAATAAAAGAAGAAGCTGAGTGTGAGGAGGAGAATTTGGAATGAGAAGGAAAATGAAGCCTCTTCTCTCATTCATTTGCATGCTAGCAGCAGCAGCTCTGCTTTGCTTTGTTGGAAATGATTTATGGGAATAGCAGCAACTTCACGTTGCTTGCTCGACCACCAAGAATTACAATCAGAGCTGCCAGGTGGGTTAAAAGGATGATAAGCCAGGAAACAGCATGGAAACCTGGAAATAAAAAATGTGTACTGTAAGATTGGACACTGGTCAGAAGACAACAGGCCACAAAGTGTTATAGTCCTGCATGGCCTATGCAGGAAATATCAGTGCACTTGCTTAGTGAAGTGAGGAACACAGAGCCACACTCTCCTTTCAGGGAACAAATTTCTTCAGTGGATGTGTATTGGACATGGGAGCACCTTTGATGGGTGGATGGTGGAGCTGGGGACCAATGAGGTGGAGGACAGCACCCTCTAATGGTCAACCCTGAGAATAGCAGGGTTCTGGTACAAAAACCCACTCGTGTGACTTGGGGATTGTGCAGAACCTGTTGCCTCACCTTAAGGGGAAGTTCTCAGCATAAGAAAAAGAAGAAGTGTGGGACAGCTCCCTCATTTCTGCACTGACTCGCAGGAAGGAGCATGAAGAACGTACATGTGTAAGAATAAAATGTGAAATAATTGTATTGAAAAGAATGGGGAGAAGTGATTTTGCATCTAAAAGAGTGAAAAATGCAGACACAGGAAAGAGGAGGTACAGTAGACACACATCCCTGCTGAAATGAGGACCTGCAAAAGTTTGTGTGTGCATGCCACACAGAGAAGAGACACACAGCATACTGAGGAAGTAACAAAAATGATGGTGATGTGGGGCATGCCTCACAAAAAAGAGATCTCATCAATTGCTGTTGATTGGCATGTAGCTGGAAAGGGTTACAGAGTCATCTCAAAGACTTTAGATATTCATTGATCCACAGGTAGACATACTGTCTATAAATGGAGACAATTTGGTACCGTGGCTACTCCATAGAAGTGGGCACCCAGCCAAGATCCCTCCAAAGGCACCATGCAAAATGCTCAGTGAGGTAAAAAAGAATCCTAGAGTAACAACCAAAGACTTGAAGGATTCATTGGAGTTAGTTAACATCTCTGTTCATGAGTCAACCATATGCAAAACATTGAATAGCCATGATATTCCTGACAGGACACCACGGAGGAAGCCATTGCTCTCCAAAAATAACATTGCAGCATGCCTGAAGTTTGCCAAAGGCCATCTTGACACACCATAATACTACTGGGAAAATATTCTGTGGACACATTAAACAAAGGTAGAATTCTCTGTGAAGAACACACAGCACTACATATGGCATTAAAAGAGAACCGTGTGCCAACCTGAAAACAGCATCCTAACAGTGAAGTACGGTGGAGGGAGAATCATGAATTGGGGCTGCTGTGCTACCTCTGGACCTGGACCGCTTGCCATTTTGGCAGGGAAAATGAATTTCCAAGTTTATCAAGGTATCCTACAGGATCATGTCAGGGTGGCTGTCTGCAAACTGAAGCTCAAAACAAGCTGGGTGATGCAGCAGGGCAATGTCCCTAAACATCTAAGTAAATCTATTACAAAATGGCTTTGGAGACTAAAAATCCGCCTTTCAGAGTGACCTAGTCAGAGTTCAGACCTCAACCCAATAGAGCTGCTGTGCAATGACATCAAGAGAGCCATTCACACCAGTGGTCCTAAGAAAATTGCTAAGCTGAAGCAGTTCTGTGATGAAGAATGATCCAAAATTCTCCTAAACATTTTGCAGGTCTACTCCACAGCTACTGGAAGTGCTTGCTTGAGGTTATTGGTGCCAAAGGTGGTTCAGCCAGTTATTAAAACAGTTTACTTTACCATCACTTTGTATATTTATTGTGTGTTCATTAAAGACATGAAAGATCATGACTGTGTTTTATAAGGTTAGAAATTTTGTTTCTTGATATTTGTGACTTTGGTGAAGATCAGATCACATTTCATAACCAATTTATGCTGAAAACCAGGAAATTGCAAGAAGTGCCATTACTTTTTCTTGTCTGTGCGTGTGCAATAAATAGAGGCCACTAGAAAAATACACACCATCAGTACATCAGGAAACTAACCAAAACAGCTTTAATTTGTGTTCAATACTGTTTTTAATACTGATAAATTTCCAGAAGCTTGTTTATTGTTCGGTACCCTTCCCAATGGAAACAAGGGACAGATTTTCAAAAGATACCTTGTGCAAAGTTGTTATTTTTTTCCAAAAATCATGGTAATAAAATGTTTTCTCACTAATTGCTCTCCAGGTGTGTCAGGTAATACACATGGCTGCTAAAATTGGTAACCTCTCTTGAATGATGAATTATACACTAACACTGCCCTTAATCCTTTATCATTTATGTTTCTGAAAGTTAGGTTTGTTTCTCCCACAGGTTTCCAGGAGTGCCAAAAGGACTGCAGGAGGAGAATGGTATCCAGTATATATTTGAAGTCTATGTAAGCATCAAGTAGAGAAGAAGAATTAGAAGAAAATCCATGTGGTTTTGTAAATGGACACCATAATAATGTAAATGCTGGGCTTCTGTTTGATATGATTTGGACAGTTTGGGACAGGGTGAATAAAGTTAGAATCGTGTTGAATGAAATAGAATCCTACTGTTATTTACAGGTGGTGAGGGATCTAGAAACTATATGTATGGAAATTGTTTATTTTTAGCATAACCATACAGTATATTTTACAGCAACTGATCTAACATCAAATGAGTAATGCTGGGTTTTATAGTGCTGACAAAGGTTATTTCGATATGCCTATAGGAGTGCCAATAAAAATTATTCATCCCCTTGAAGGTTTACCCTTTTATTGATTTTATAAATCCGTCATGGTCCATATAATTTTTGACAGAAGAAATTACAGAAACCTCTTTAATGTCAAAGTGAAAACAGGTTTCTACAAAGTAATGTGAAATAAGTGATTGCATAAATATTGCATATATCATGTAATACTTTTAGTTAGAAAAAAAGTAATGAGCGAGAGTTTGCGAGATGTGTATAAACTCAGTTGCTTCTGCATAGAAATACTAAAACATACGTAAAATTGTAGATAAATCAAAAAACAGAAAAGCATGCCATGGGCCCTTTAAGTTTTGGATCAACTGAAAAAATTCTGAAGAGACATCCTATCAAATGGTATGAGTTACAGGTTTTTTAACAACTAAGCTAGTGTGACTAGCATAGAACATAAGATGGGACATAGAACTACACAGAGAATTTTATTAGCACACATTATTTTCTAAAATTGTAATGGTAAAGGTAAGTTTCCCCATGTGTATGTTTCATCACAGTAAAAAAAAAAGTGGGATGAAGCTAGGAAGTGATGACATCCAGCTTTTCACCGCACCTTTGACGTGGACATTTGAAACTGCTATGAAGTAAAGGAGCTGTTGAGCTGTTGTCTTTAAAGTGCTTTTAAACAGTGAGTGGTTTTCTGTATTTTGAATTGCTGCACCAGGTCCAGTCCTACCACTTTGTACACCACAGGCTGTTGCTATCCATAAAAGAGAAATAGAGCAGGTTATAATTTAAAATGGAATGAATGGATGGCAGGTTTTGCTAACAAGTATAAGTTTTTTTTTTTTTTTTTGTGTGTGTGTGTGTGTGCACACACACACACACACACAGGTGGTGGCAGCTGTGTTTTTCTGAAACTACTTGTACAGTAAAGCCTCACCTCACTAAATCTTCTATGAAACACAAGTAAATAGATTTTGATGGTGTTGTGTGATTCCCAGTGATGTGCAACTGAACACTGATGTGAAAGAAAGGAGGGGTCAAAAGTTGAACGTTTTCAGCTTTAGTGTGAAATTGCACAAATAAACGCTAAGCTGTGGTGGGTCTGACTCTGACGCCTTTCTCCATCAACTTCTAAATAAGGTAATTTGTCTGTGACACAAGTGCAGCTCTGTTGTGCAGTCTTCACTAAAATAAATCTGTCTTCAGCCTTGGACTTTTCAATGACATCTGAGGTATTATTGTCATTCTGCACATCAACAGCTGAATACCTGAAGGTGAAAAGATGTCTTAACTGCGTAAATGCTTTACCAAAGACCACTGTCTGTAATGTAACTGCCCATAATAGGATGTGCTGTCATTGGCTGTGGGCTTCCTGCTGCTCAGCTGCCATAGGCTATCCTTTTGCTCTCATCATACATATATTATTCTTCAGTTCCTCCTTTCATCAGTCACTCTCCTGCATGGATGTTTGCTGGTTTCTCCTGAGCCTGTACGCTGGCAGTGACCTAACAAGTGGTGGGGGCCTGCACTTTGAACAGCTTTCACGGTAAAGAATGAGACACATTTTTTATGATTTGAATCATTTCATTTTTTTAAATTTCAAAATTTAATGGTGGCAGTAGAAATATAAAAAAAAGACACCTGAGCAGACTCAAGTGGTAATGTTATGTCTTACTTGTAACAGTATCTTGTTCTTCCTGTTACATTTATAATATTTATGACCTGAAACATCAGTGTGGTGGTTTCATTCTTTGTGGGTGCTTGTGTATGAGACAACAATAATTATATATGATACAGAGATATAGGCTTTTGCATGAAATCATCTGCTTCATCTAATAGCCAAAAGGAAACATTGTTTAGAATATTTTTATTTACTGGAAGATGAGTGGCAACATTTTTTTTTCATTAAATTTGTCATTGCATTGTTATTTCTGTGGTGTGGTTCATTTATATCAAGTCATATGCTTCTGTAATGACCTGACAGCATATTCCAGTGCTGCAATTACATAGGTTTATGTTTGGCATTGCCTATAGCCTTTCACTTCACTACATGTATAAGTAGCTCTTAATACTGTCATGAATATATGTATACCTTACATATAAAGCACCGATTATATTATTAGTAATAATACAAGCACAGTTTCTACTTGGGAAAATGGAATAAAAAAGTATGTCTGTCTTTATGGATTGATGAAATGTTAAAGTGCCCATGGCATGCTTTTCTGTGTTTTCTGACTTATCTACAATGTTACAACAATGGATTATTTTAATCACTGAAAGCTCAAATAATGAGGTGTACCTATGTCGTTGTACTTCTATGCAGAAGCAACTCAGTTTATACAAGTCTCATGAACTCTCAGTGGCAAGACTTTTTTATTGTAACTATGTAAAGTCTTATGCAATAGTTTACAGATTTCCTTGAATGGTCATATTCTCCAGGCTTTGTGCTTTCATGCAAGCTTGCCTGACATCCACCTGTGCCAGTCTAAAAGTGGGATTTTTTGACTGCATGTGCTTTATATTATTTACCTCCTGCTGCCTGCACTGTGACCAGAGGATGTGAAGAAAAATACAAGGTCTGAGGTTACTGCATGTCTGGGAATGTTCATGTACATGGACCCAATGTTTTACCTGAGTGGGTCTCTGAATAGAGCAGCTGGAAACCTACAAGCAGCTGGCCAGCGAAGCACCCTGAGGCGGTGAATGATCAGCTCATCAAACTGGATTCCCCCGGAGCACAGTACCTGTTTGTTTTGACTGCTTGAGGCCAATGTGTCTGCCGCATGTGATGTGTTGCTGGTTGGTGAGAGGATTCTAATGATCCATGATGTTATTGTTGGTGCAACACTACCTGTTGGAATTAAATTCACTACTTCAGGAATGTGTGTGGTCGCCTGTAACGTGAGGGATTTGTAGGGGAAGATGACAACAATGACCAGTTGGATTTTCGCTATTTGGTGAGACATAGTGTAAGTTTTAAAAAAACACACACATTGCATGCCTGTTAATGCATTGTTTCTGTAGAGAGAATTGTTGTAAGACTGGAGAAGTTACTATGTCTGCATTATGCCAATATATGGGGTTAAAATATGGGGTTTCTCAATTACCTGCTTTGTTTAGAGTGTTACAAATCTTTTTTCATTGGTACATACTGTATACTGTTGTTTACCTATCTATGGATGAGAAATTCAAATTAATTAATGTTGTTGAGGTTTGTCGTGTTGTTCACTTTCATATTCTGGCTTGAACATGTCAGGTAGGATTTGAGGTATTGTCACTGTTGAAAATGGTAGCTTATTTGTCAATGTTTTGTCCTGCCTCCTGACCGGCCTTGTGTTGAAAAGTGTTCTCCCTCAAGATCTGTTGCCCCTGTTCAGAACTCTGTTTCATATAGCGCTCCCCTCAGTTGTTGTGGTTAGGATTCAGGTTAGGGGAAACACATCTCAATGGGCAAACAGATTTTGACACAACACCGACAGCAGTTATGTACATTCACAAACTGTGTTCTCATTTTCAGGAAGAGGCTCTTGGGTTTTATCATTGTGAAATAATTACAGACTATTTGGAGTTATGAGGGGTGCAGAGCTAATTTAGAGGTACCCAAGATTAAACATTAAATGGCTGGAAATGAACATGCCATGGCCACTTTAAGGACTGACATTTTTTCAGCTGCCCCTATCATTAGCCATTCTGTCTGTGTTGGTGCTGGCCTTCAGCCAGCACTGACCCCTCAAAGAAGCATAGATGGGGTTTGAATGTCACCCAGTAGAAAGGGTGCTAACAGAGGTTAACAACTCCTGCTCTTGACAGAAATATTTTATTCTTTACTGAAAGAATATAAAGAATCTTTTCAGCAGAGGCCAAAACATTGAACTTTTTTATTTGATCATGTGTATTAGCTGAAATATAAAATGTTTGGTTTCTGCATTTCCAATATTGCAATCAATATCACCTTTATGTAACACTATGTTCTAATATCAATGTCTTCAAAACTCCACTCAGTTGCAGGATTTCGATTAATGTACAATTTTATTGTGCTTGATACTTCTACTCTGTTATATGTATTTCAGAGGAAAACTTGTACATTTTACTCTATCACCTTATAGTTATTTGCTACTTTGCAGATTAAGATTTTACACACAAAAACAATGTAATTTGTATCAGTGCTGTAGGCAGAAATTGTAATTTTGGTGGGCCAGTACAAAAGTACTACCATAAAAACTGCATGTTAAACCAGCAGTAGCTGGTGAGGCTGCACATAACTGCATGGACAAAAATGTGTATGTTATAGCCTATGCAGTCTAAAATTTGTTTGCAACACCAGGCAAGTTTAATGTTTCTTGACAGAAGATGATCTGAAACTCAAACTCAGGATCCATGTGCCCAACTGTAGCTCCTGCATAACCATATTATTAACCCTTTTATTACACGTTGGCAAGTAAACAATCAGCAGAGTTAATTAATACTACATACATACTCCTTCATTTCTGTTGCACTAACTATAGCCTACAATGCAACCTGGTTGAAACTCTAAAATTTAGATTTTGTGCAAGAAATGCTTACCCTACTAACACTAGGCTAACAACTTTAGGTTTAGCTAGACACCATTACTGAGGTTCTGGCAGTGTAACCCATGAGTTGTGCATAACACTATTTGTCAGAGGGTATTCACGTTTTATGAACTACAGACTAAGTTGTCATATAATTAATGTGCAGCAATTGAAGATGGTTTTCTCAAAAATTATTACAGCAAGAGATGGAGTAAGGCAAAAAACAAAGGCAAGACAGAACTCATGGTGCACAGGGTTAGAGAGGCGGAAGAAGAAGGCTGCTGTGGAAAAGCAGTAGGGTCTGCCTCTCAGAGACAGTAGATGCAATCAGTCAATGCAAGTTGACCTTCCTGCTGTGTGCTGTGGCTGACTGCTAGTCAACCCTAAACAAGGAAAAGAGCTGGGCTAAAAAGAAAGAGCCATCCTGTAAGCAGTGAGGCACAGCATATTGTATCATGAATCACATTGTGACTGGATGACCAAAAGCACTGAGAAGGCCAACACAGGTGGAGGCACAATAAAGGTCCACACAGAAATTATCAAATGGGTGGATCTTCAGAGGGTCAAGGCCAACAAACAAAGCATCACTGCCTGAAGCTGTCAGTTTCTGTACAGAAGGAGATAAGGCTCCTAGAGCAAAAATAACTGCCCCAGCCTTGATTTTGCATTTTGAGTCTTTGATTGGGAAATGCAAGTGGATCTCAAGAAGACACTGGTCTTTATGGAAGAAGTAACCATACACCAACCAGATATGGTTCTGCTATCCAGAAGCACAAAAACCAACTTATTAGCCAAACTCACAGAGCCCTGGGATGACAGGTTAGCGATCTCTCACCAAACAAGAAAACTGAATACCAGGATTGGATTGATGGGGTTCTTGTCAAAGTATGGCAAGCAACCATATTCTCCTCATTGAAGTAGACTACCATGGTTTCCCACAGCATCAGTGCATTATTTTTTTTACAGAAGATGGGCTTGGAACCCAAACAACTGAAGGATGGCACTGTAGAGATAGCTGTGGCAACTCAGACAAGCTTGAGATGGCTGTGATTGACAGGAGCTCACAGTTGGAACTGCAGGTATAGGTTAGTTTATCCTTTGCTGCCCCACTCATGCAAGATGTACAGGTTAAGGGGTGAAACACTTGTGACCTTCAGATACCTGCTGATGATGCAAAACATTGCCAACAGTGCGAATGCTCTGACTACCCTGCCACTAGGGCATAGCATCAAGAGGAGGAACTGGTAGTACCATTAAGAGGAGGGACTGGCAGCACTATATCTCAAGTAGCTTCTTCAGTTTATACTTGTACCAAAGTGTCTCTGATGTTTATCTCACCTGTACAGATACAGTATAGACATTTATGTAAATTTAGTTTGGAATCTTGGCAGCTGTGGCTCAGGAGGTAGAGTGGTCATTCTCTTAACCGAAAGGTTGGTGGTTCAATTCCTTTCCAACTGCCACAATTTTTACGTCAGTAACTATAGAAACTATGGATGAAATAAATAGTATGCTAAGAAAATGATATTCAGTAATGAAAGTATTTCAGTGGGCGTATCACATTGCTGCTCACTTTACTGGATTTAAATTTTTAGTTTTTTCTTGTCTTAGTGTCAAGTGATGTTACTCCTTCATTCAAGGCCTAATTATTTTCTACAGTTGTTCCTACATGGCCCTGATGAAAGAATAGTAACATATTAACAGAGCGACCTGATGATGAGATCATGGACCCACCAGACTCTACCTCACAGTATCATCAGAGGAAGACGTTATCACCAGATGGGTGTTGCACGTCATTCATGGAACTGCCCTAGGACAACACAGCACCAAGAGCATCAGGAAAATCTTGGGGTATCCACCAGCTGACACATCTTTGGTATAAAAGAAAGTAATTGACAAAATGGACTGCTTATATAAAAGGTATGGCTTTGCTGCTTTGTGCATTTTGTATACCCAATTTATACTTCCTTTTCATTTGCTATAAATAAAGTGCTTCATTTTTAATGGTTTTGTTATTTACCTTCATTCATAAGTATAGTAGTAAGTTCAATAGTATGTTACGTTCTTTCACTAAGATTTTATGTAACTACACTGTTGGGTGATATGAAAAACAATAACTGGTATGTAAAATGGTAAAATAAAAAAGGATTAACATCCTGTCTAGGAAAAATGTAGCAGCACTAGTAGTAAACAGTGAGCCTGTAAACAAGGCAAGAAATTTGTTTAACAATTAAACTTCAGCTTTTGTTTCTGCTGTATGAATTCCTAAATTTTGTTACTGTGCAGGAGATGGTACTGGCGGTGGGGTAACAACAGTTTTGCAGTACGGCAAAATGGGCATGCACTACTGCAAGGATGTTAGGTTAGTGTTCAGGAATTAATCTGATTGAGAATACTTGATGTGTGTTGTACTGGACTGTACGTGATTTGTCTGTGTTTGCGCAGAGTTACTGATGGATAAATAACATTTGTCCTGGTATTTGAAGTGGTGTTGCCTTTTTAATGGCACATATACGTACAAAATGCCTTGGTTTGTAAAACAGCGGAAAACAAGTTACAACCTTAAAACCTACATCATATTGCAACTTCATGTTATTACTTCATGTTTGCACATGGCTTTGAGTTTCTTCATAGCCTATTAGGTTGTACCATTTAGTTTATCCTTATTACTTTAATTCAGTTTTTATATTCTATTCTGTGTTTATTCTACTTTTATTTAGTTTCTTAAATGGTATGGGCATTCAACATTAGGTGAGAGAGAGAGAAATAGTATTTCGATTTTTCTGTATGTCCTGCATATTTAGTGAATTGATAATAAAAAAAATCTTTGATCTTAGAAATTCTAGGTTACAGATTACGTTCTTATAGTGAAAAGAGCTAGAAGTAAACTGTACAGTCAGCTTGTAAACCTGTAAGGAGCCAGTACATCTGCTCATTTTAGGACTCTTAATTGGCCATCAGTGTAAGTGTGAATGGCTTATCTGTCTATGTAAATTAGTACTGTGCATCCTTATGACCTATCCAGGGTGAACTGCACCTCTTATACAGTGTAAATTGGAATTGGTTCCAGCCCACTGTTGACCCTGAACAGCATAAGCTGGATGGATGGTATCCATAGTAACAACATTTTATTATCAATGTAGAAGACAGTAGCGCACTCAGAACAAATCTTTTGTTAACATTTGAAAAAGAGCATTGCACACTGAAATTAATTCAAGATGACTGCCTGAAAATCTGACATTATGACATATTATGAATATGAAAATACACACAATTTGTATTAATTAAACGGGTAATATATGTGTGTATACATATATATATATATATATTTATATATTCCCCACTCACTCCCCACTTTGGAGCGGTCTTATTCCTTTCTTCAAGCTCGGGTCTTCTCTACCAGAGTCCTGGGAGCTTGAGGGTCCTGCACAGTATCTTAGCTGTTCCTAGCACTGCGCTCTTCTGGACAGAGATCTCAGATGTTGTTCCTGAGATCTGTTGGAGTCACTCTCCCAGTTTGGGGGTCACAGCCCCCAGTGTGGGCTGCTTTTCTTCAGCAGGGACAGGGAAGATGGTTAAACTTGATGGGAAGATGGATGGAGCCAAATACAGGACCATTCTGGAAGGCAACCTGATGGAGTCTGCAAAAGACCTGAGACTGGGACGGAGATTTGTCTTCCAACAAGACACTGATCCAAAACATAAAGCAAAATCTACATTGGAATGGTTCACAAATAAACATATCCAGGTGTTAGAATGGCCAAGTCAAAGTCCAGACCTGAATCCAATCGAGAATCTGTGGACAGAACTGAAAACTGCTGTTCACAAACGCTCTCTATCCAACCTCACTGAGCTCGAGCTGTTTTGCAAGGAGGAATGGGCAAAATTTAAGTCTCTTGATGTGCAAAACTGATAGAGACATACCCCAAGCGACTTACAGCTGTAATCGCAGCAAAAGGTGGTGCTACAAAGTATTAACTTAAGGGGGCTGAATAATTTTGCATGGCCCAATTTTTCAGTTTTTTATTTGTTAAAAAAGTTTGAAATATCCAATAAATTTCGTTCCACTTCATGATTGTGTCCCACTTGTTGTTGATTCTTCACAAAAAATTACAGTTTTATATCTTTATGTTTGAAGCCTGAAATGTGGCAAAAGGTCGCAAAGTTCAAGGGGGCCGAATACTTTCGCAAGGCACTGTATGTATGAGACTTTGGGGCTGTCTTATTCCTTCCTTCAACCTCGGGTCCTCTACCAGAGGCCTGGGAGCTTGAGGGTCCTCCACAGTATCTTAGCTGTTCCTAGAACTGCACTCTTCTGGACAAAGATCTCAGATGTTGTTCCTGGGATTCTTTTGAGCCACTCTCCCCGTTTGGGGGTCACAGCCCCCAATGTTCTATTACCATGGGGACCACTTGTCGTGGCTCAAGAAGTAGAGCGGGTCATTTCCTAATCGAAGGATTAGCGGTTCAATTCCCGGCTTGTCCAGTCAACATGTCGAAGTGTCCTTGAGCAAGACACTGTACCCCCAGTTGCTCCCGGTGATAACACCAGTGTGTGAATGGGTGAATGGCTGAATAGTGTGAAAGCGCTTTTGAGTGTGCTGAAAAGCATAGAAAAGCGCTATATAAGTATATAAGACCATTTGTGTCTTAATATATAAACTATAAAACTCAGGGAGAGAATTTCCATTCCATTCCAACTATATATATAAGACCATTTGTGTCTTAATATATAAACTATAAAACTCAGGGAGAGAATTTCCATTCCATTCCAACTTTATTTATAAAGCACTAAAAACAACCAAGGTGGACCAAAGTGCTGTACAGTGTAAATAAGAATATACAATAAAAATAGACACAACTTACAAGTACAGATAAAATCAACACCAATATAAAATATCAAAATACCAACGAGAAAAATGAGTTTTCAAAAGGGATTTAAAAACAGGCAAATCATTCCATAGCTTGGGAGCAGCAGCCGCAAAGGCATGATCATCTCTAAGCTTGTGCTTTGTTTTGGGCACACTCAAAAGTAACTGATTAACTGACCTCAAAGAACACGTAGGTGTATGCCATTGAAGCAAGTCAGATAAATAAGAAGGTGCAAAGCCATGAAGGGATTTAAAAACAAATAGTAAAATTTGATAGTGGATCCTATAAAATAAATAGGTAACCAGTGTAAGGAAGCCAAAACTGGAGAGATGTGCTCATATTTACTTATACCTGTTAAAAGACGTGCTGCAGCATTTTGGACCATCTGGAGGCTAGGACTCGCTAATCCCCAGATACAGTGCATTGCAGTAGAATGAATGGGTTTGTAAGAGTCTGCAATCACAGAGAAAAAAGATGTACATCAAACAAAGGGGTCTGCAGTTTATCAGAATTCTGGTATGATTTCAGGACCCACATGTTAAAGGCACCAACAGCAACCCATCTAATCAACACCTGAGAACTTGGTATTCTTTTGCCTCTGTTGCAGACACTTGGCCGTGTACACCCTTGGACAAATAAGTGACAAGCTTACACCGAAGATGCTGAAGATGGATTAGAGGCAGTCAAGATCCTTACAATGGATGAATCAACAGAGGTTAGAACGGATGGCAGTTCTCTACTAAAGGCTGTCTATTTGAGTCGTCTGCGTCTGACTCGGCTACTCCTGGAAGGAGGGGCCTATATAAATGAGAGCAATGAACATGGCGAGACACCACTTATGGTGGCTTGCAAGACACACCACACAGATTCACAGAGTGTACCCAAACATAAGATGGTTTGGTAAGTTCTATCAGGAATCATGAACTGGAATTGATTGAAAACTTGTTTTTATTGAGGGTTACTACCTTCTACTGTTTAAATAAATGGGATGTTTATTTCTAACAGGTATCTTCTGGAAAGTGGTGCTGATCCAAACATCCAAGACAAGTCAGGGAAAACAGCTCTGATGCATGCATGCCTTGAACAAGCTGGAGTTGAAATTCTTTCACTCCTTCTGAGCAGTGGAGCTGATCCAACTCTGGAGGATCATGCAGGCTTATCAGCACTGGTTTATGCAGTCGATTCTGGCAACAGGGGTATCCTCAGAGTCCTCCTGGATGCTTGTAAAGCAAAGGGTAAGGAAGTTATCATCATCACCACCAACAAACTGCCATCTGGTCATCAGGTGACCAAGCAGTATCTCAATGTCCCACCACCTCCTGACCTTGAGGAGCATCTGCATTATATTCCAACATCTTGTTCCATGCCTGCATATGAGGCCCATCTAAGAAGTCCTCCACATCCTGGGAGCCCCCTTCTTGGCCTCGGGGATGCCCAGGGTCTAGGTTCAGGGCCTGGCCTAGTCACATCTCATCCAGGTTCTCCAATCAAACATCCTAGTCCTTTATGTGTTCCTGCTGTTGATAAGCAACTTAATCTCCACATGCTACACTCAGAGCAGTGGTCCAAAAGTCCTTCCCCGCTGATGCAGCAGAGCCAGGCCTCTTGTTTGATAGAAGAACCAATGGCAGTTACACCTGAGGAAGACTTGTCCTTATGGGTCAATAGCCTTGCCATCCACAGAAGACCTCCAGCTGTTTCACGGCACCACAGTATCGATGTAAAAGATGCAACAGGGCTTCTGAAAGCATTAGAGTCAGGAAATAAGAACAGGGGAGGAAGTGGAAGAAGAAGCTTTGCTAGAAAGATGTCATATGATAGTGCTGCAAGTTCACTGCATTCTACTTCACACCCAAATTTGCATCAAGACAGTCTCCCCTTTCCCCATGAAACTAGTCCTGTGGATGAAGATTCCTCTGACTGTCTTAGACAATTGAATGTTTACAGTTTGCAGAATGTGGCCCATTGGCGGAACATTGGTATTGACCACTACAGCTCTGACTCTCAGTTACCACAGTTTGGCAGCCAAACCACTAGCTCCAAGACTGGTGGTGGAGCTGGATTGGGACCAGAAAGGCACAAGCTGGTAAACAGCAGATACTCCACTGTTTCAGGATCCAGGGAGTCCTTGGAGAGCTCCATCCAGAGACAAAGCATAGTTGGGCTGGAGCAAAGAGGCTCAGGTGCCTTTCTTCTGGATCATATTTCCCACAGTCGCCCTGGATACCTCCCTTCTCTGAATCCCCATGCTCCCATACCAGATATTGGTGTAAGCTCTAGCTCTTCCTACCCTTTGAGTGGAAGTAGCAAGAAAG
>NW_018127920.1:4717497-4719505 GCF_001952655.1 Monopterus albus | reverse complement strand
CCCTGTGCACCTGTTTTCCCAAGAGATTTAAATGCCAAGAAAATGTTGTGGAGACATCATTCAATACAGAGTGAGCAGATAGAACAACTAGTCAACTTCAAGGAAACTTTTGGTCACTAAAATAAATTTCACACATATCAGAAGAAAATGTATGCAATCTTACCAGTATCATGCATGATACCAAAGGCACCACTGATGTTAGAAGCTCATGTAACTTCAGTGGGAGCCTTTGTATAATTACCTGGAAAAATGTAAAAAATTCATTTACTGAATCACAGTATGGAATTCTGGGCACATGATAACAGGGAGCTGTATATTGGGGGGGGAGTAAACTCTGAACTCTGTTTTGGCTGATGGTCACTGTCATTGGATGTGAATGTCCTCCTTGATCTTATTTGAGTTATCACAGAATTGTGGTCAGTGATCCCTTTTCAGTCAGTGCTGTGAGGGGTATTGGTCTGGTGTTCACAGGTCACTGATGTCATCTATTTCTTGATGTTCATTAAGTCTGTTCTCCGAGATTCTTGCTGTTTTCCCTGGTGTGTTCCCTGTGGCTTTCACATGTGATGTAATTTTTTGTAGTCTGTGTGTACTGTACCTGCCCAGGGACTTCAGATAGGGTGTAGTTAGTAACTGAATGAGGTATAAATCTCTTCTCTTTGTATGAGATTAGTGTTTCTATATGTGGCTTCCCTAAGCTTAAAAAACAAAAACTAAAAACAGTCCAGTCATGATTCTGGTTGAAATGGCAGGATCTGTGAATAAATAAAAAATAAAGTTAATAATGAGTGAGCAACCAACAGCATGAAACAAAATGCAGATGGCACCAGCCCCTCAGTTTACGTTGTTAATTGCTAGATGTGGATCATCCTCACTCGTATGGAGGTATATTGGCTTTGAAAAGGTAGATGTTGCTCAAAAGACTGACTAAAAAATGATGTCAAAAATTGGTTGCTGTAAAGACAGCTTGGCAGTTTGTTTCACCATCTGTGAACTAACCTCTGTACAAAATATGAAGAGTATGAAAAGATTCAGGAGTCAGCTGTTGATGACAGGACCAAACCAGTCAAGGTAAAAGCACACAAACACTCAGCAAACTTTAGAAGAATCATTCTATAAAAGTAATTTCAATGTTGTGTACTGTTTTACTTTAATTGTTTAGTTTTAAGTAAATACATTTGATTTGATTTGATTTATTTATTCTTTCAAGCATGTAAAGACAGTTGATATATCAACACACATAATTTTACACATATCCAACAAATGCTAATCCAATATCAATTTGCTTATACCTAGTACATGCTTGAATGGAGTAGGAAGAAGTCAGACTTATCCAGTCCTACCCCATGAATACAGCAGACAAGAAGGATCTAATGGTACTTACTGATCTCTGGTCAGGTTCAGGTGATGAGCCCTTCTCTGCAATTCTTCTCCTGTAAGACAGAGTCCAGAATTATTTCTGAAAAACAGTTGCTATTTTTAAAAACATATCATCATGTTTAATGTTAATATCATAAAGCACAGACCACACAATTCCTCCTGAACTCCACATTTTTAAAACCTAAATTCCTTAGATTTCTCTAGATCTTACAGTGATACTTCTCTGTCAGCAACAAAGTGCATTTAAATTACGATTTTACTACATATCATCTCATAATACTGAGGAATAGTGAGAGTGATGAGTACATGAACTTATTCTTCAGGTGGCACAACAAAATCCATTGCGACCAACATTGGGGTTTGCTAAATCTACTGTATGGCAACTGTGTCAAGTTTCACTTTTCTGTAGTATATGAAACAAGATCTGAAATTCATTCATATGACTCAAGTGCCTATTTTGAGACGTACTGAATCGAAGAGTAATATATGATGTGTCGCTACCTCCTTGCTAACAGGGCACTCATCTCCTCCATGAGCCCTCCTCCTCCAGGCAGAGGGCCGTTGCCTCTGGCTTCAGATTTGGCCCCTCCAGCCCCTGGCATGGCTGCTGCCAGAGCGGCCGCCGCCT
>NW_018127920.1:4694262-4714589 GCF_001952655.1 Monopterus albus | reverse complement strand
CATACCAAGTCATAGCCATCAAGGTCAAAATCCATTCCCCTTACATTATTAATCCTGGTTTCAGAAATAGCAATTATATTAAAAGAATGTGTAAGACTACTAAGATAATGTTTTATACTCTGAAAGTTTGCGTATAAACTTCTGCTATTAAAGTGAATTAATGATCATTTGTTTTCAGTCTTGACATTGCTGTTAAACTGCTCATCCATGTAATACTTGCAGTTATTTTCAGAGTTCTTAAAGTTTATAAATGTTTAAAAAAGTACATAAGACCTTTATTAAATATATTTGCATTAATATCATTAGTAAGCAGAAACAATTACTATCTTATTAACAAGAGCAACCTTGTACAATATAAGACAAATTCAGAATATCGCCTGCTCACCATTATCAACAATTTTGCACACCCTTACTTGTCAAGATAAACTGCAAAGCATAGCAGCCCAGCACTTACAGATTTTTTCCTAGTTTGGTTTGTTTATGTTGTAAGAGCTTACCCCTTTAGAAACACCTTTTATCACAATTGCCAGTTAGCAAATCTACATCCTTGAAAATATAAAGCCTTCTCACTTAGAGTTGCCAGTGGCAACACTTCAGTGATGCACTCAGCTTTGTATTCTTCATTAAACTGCATTAGTGTATGCTGTGCTGTCTATTTTCAATAAATATACCAAATATTTGAGAGACTTGGTATCAATATGTGCAACTTAAGGTTAGATGTAATGAAAGGCACATGAAAATACATTTGTTTTGGAGTTGTTCCTCAGTATTTTCTTCTCAGAAATAACAATGAAATACATTAAATCATAGCAATAACCAGTAAGGTCTCAGTATTGTGACATGATCCTGAGTCAAAAATGACTCCTGGCCTCTAGCTTCATGATAGAACATGCTCCACAAAAAGCACCAGCCTGCAGACAAATTAATAATTACCCGAAAGTCCAAATCTGAGAACATGCATTCCGTCAGCTTAAAGAAAAGAATGTCTACTACACTATCTCTAGTATCTCATTTTATTAGGTGCCTTAAAAATTCTTAATCTATGTTGTCATTTGAAACATCAGTATAATGCTTTATAAATGTTACTAATGTAACTTTATAATTCTCTCCCTGTCTCCTTGTATTGTGCAACTTGTATCCTGTTTTAATTTATTATACCAAACTATGGTGGATTGTAAAAAAAAATGTACTGAAGTGCTGAAATATTTAGGTACTTGTATGCTCTTATTGTACTGCTACAGTGGCTTTAGAAACTATTCAGACCCTTTCAGTTTCTGTGTGATGGCAATTTAAAATTAAATCTGTAACACAAGAAAGGAAAAGGTGAAGAATTATGACTTCCAGAAACAACTGTATACATCATTAAATGTCTGAAAATATTTTTACAAATTATTTTACAGCTTTAGTTTCTAATTACCTTGTATATTAAAATTTAACATCTAAAGATCAACTTGATAGCAATTTAAAATGTGGTACAGCTAGATTAAACTGCTAAATGTTTTGTGCCTAATGAACATAACAAATACTTTTACTTTTGATATTTTAAAGAGTAACTTACCCCCTATGAATCTCTTCTTTACTGACCTTTTCACTTTTTTTGCAGGTGTAATCCAGGAATCACTGTTGGATATGGTTACATTTCTGACCACACCCAATAACCCCAAGTGTGATGTTGTGTTCAAAATTGAAAAACAAGAAGGGTCATCCAAACACTGCTTTTCAGCCTGGTAAGTTACTTAAGCACAATTTTAATTGCAGGACTTGGAACTGTTAGGCATTACTTTTACAATGAGACATTATGATATTGATGATGGCAATGGATCACAGGTTTCACTTCTGTCTCTCCACCTGGGGGCATGGGTGTACTGTCAGAGTTGAGAACAGCCAAACAACTTCTCAATATGTGTTTTTGGTGGACTTTAAGTTACTTTTGCAATGCCATAATAAGCTCTGTCCTTTGGGATTCTGGCAGGTCATAGTAGATCCTACTGGTATCAAACACTTTTCTGTAGAGCAGTAAGTCTTGTAGTGTTAACTTGTCATTCTGGCCTGTCCACACAGTTAGAGTGTACCTGTGAGCAACATGGGAAAGCACAAACGTGTCATTATCAGCTCAAATAAAAATGATATTCAGAATGGCATTCATGTAGTCTTATACCAGTCAAATCATCTTTTATTTCATTCAGTAATTGAAGCATGGTTTGACCTGAAAGCCTGTAAACGTCCCTCACATTCTCACCTCCAAGTGATGCAATTTACAAACATTCTCTCCCTCCTCAGTATGTTCTTAACTCTCAGATGACTAACAGCTACCACGTTGAGAGCAGTGGCACAAATTTTACACCTGCTTTCTCCTGATGTCAAATTTCCGCTATAATTCCATCTCCCGCAGTGGTGGTAAATCAGGCGCTTCAGTTATGTATACATTTCCACTGTCTCCTCCCTTACACAGAAACGCCTTAAAACATATATATTGCAAGAGACTATTGGGGGGGGCGGCTATGGCTCAGGAGATAGAGCGGGTCGTCTCCTAACTGGAGGATTAGCGGTTCGATTCCTGGCTTGTCCAGTCCACATGTCGAAGTGTCCTTGAACAAGACACTAAACCCCCAGTTGCTCCCGGTGATAACACCAGTGTCTGAATGTGTGAGCATTTGGGAGTGCGAATGGCCAAATAGTGTGAAAGCACTCTTGAGTGTGCTGCAATGTGTAAGACCATTTAGCATTTACCAAATGTGCAAATTCCTGCAGTGCGGCTTTTCTTCTTTTTCTCCATTGCTAAACCCCATTGTGACTCCTTTATATATATGAACATGTGATGTTTCACTGTTTACCACCAAAAGATGAGCCACAAAAACTTAATATCTCCCAAGGTGTTGAAATATGAACATGACTGAATTTATTGCACTGAAACATTTTACTTTGAAAACTAACTTTCCCAATTTATATGGTCTGAATTTCACTTTGTGAAATTCTGAATAGTTAGTTTCAAGTTTTGCAATTTCAAAACCTTTATTTCAGCATACATTTATTTATTTTAGGATTCTCAAATTCAGACAGAACAATTTTGTGCCTGTTATTAAAAAACTATACTCAATTTGTTCTAGTTCAGTGTGCTCAAATCAGATCTAAAAATTCAAGCCAAGTCAAAAAGTCTGTTTTCTTAAATATGGTTGTTCAAATTCAAGATATAACATTCAAATCTGGACATCTGGGACACCAAGGACAAGCAATCAAGCACAAATGGAATCGATCTGACCATGAGAATCAATGTGCTAATCAAACTTTTGAATGAGGAGAGACTTTATGTGGTTAATGTGCTCGAACATGCTTTAGCTGTGAGTAATACAGTAGCTAGATATCATTGATGATCAGTGCAGATGATGACTGGCTCATTTGGGTCAGCCTTCCTTACATGTGGGGGAGAAACACTAGCTTTTATTCGCCAAAAATTCAAATTAAATACTTTGGTTTTAATCCAAACATATAAGAAAATGTTGTGTTATGTTACAAAAGGGGTGAACAGCAGCACTTCCAGGTTAAGAGAATTATCTGGTTTATTTTTATTTTAAATTGAATTCAAACCACTAACAAAACTATCAGGGTTGAACTTCCTTATATGTTGGCGTGAAACAGCTACGTTTCCATATGCTTAAGAAAATTATTTACAATATTAATTTATTTATTTAATTACAGAAAAGATTATTAATTCAGTTTTAAGCCATACATCTATCACAATACTATTGGCTAAACTTCCTTGAAACTAAACCCTGACACTAACCCGTAATCCCTGCTAATTATTTAATATTTTGAGAGAGAAACATTAAGTTTTACATCTATCAGTCTTCAGGGAGCAACAATGTGTGTACTGATGGTCAGACCTAATGTAATAAAATCCCTTTGATGTGGGATCTCCGGTCTGTGGGTGTTGGTCAGTCCTAAACTAAAACTAAAATCAAACTAAAAGTCATGCTGATGGGACTGTCCTCACGGATTCCAATATTACCTGTCTGATTGCTGCAGAAGCCATGTGAGCTGGGAGAAAGACTGGGCCAGGAGAGCTGCACGCACTGGGAAGGTGACTGGATGTTCAAGGGTTCTAGATATGTCCTCCATCCCATGCACCATATCCCAGCTGTAACCTGAAAAAATTTAAACAAAACATGTGTATGCAAGCCTCCTTCTCACTGTATAGGGTTCAAAAACCATCTAATATATAATATTATAATAATATAATAAAAATAACATACTTTTCTGTCTGAAACTGGTCTAGAGGATAAGGCTAGTGTTTTTCTGTATTTTTCTTGTTCTCAACAAACCACATGCAGACCAAAACCAACCATGAATAGTTGCTTTGACCTATCAAGTACTGTGTGTGTATATATCTTATTCCTCTGTACTATAGAGTTCCATTATTGTCCAAAAACTATTAAAAGAAACATCTGTGCCGAGTCAAAATGGGGTGCACCTCCAAAGTGGTTGAGAATGACCAAGCTAAGATCCTTCTTTCAGCCCTTGGTATTTCTCCAGCTTCTCGTGTTCCTTCTTCTTGATGTTGCTATCACTTGGGATTGCTACATCTATCACTATGGCCTTCTTCTTCTGTTTGTCCACCACTACTATGTCCGGTTGGTTGGCCATTACCAGTTTGTCAGTTTGTATCTGGAAGTCCCACAGGATCTTAGCTTGGTCATTCTCAACCAGCTTTGGAGGTGTATCCCATTTTCACTGTGGGGCTTCCAGCCTGTACTCGGCACAGATGTTTCTGTACACTATGCCAGCCATTTGGTTATGGCGTTCCATGTAACCCCAGTGAGAGGGGTGACAACCAGGCACAAGGACAGTTTCTTCCCCCAGGCCATCACTCTGATGAACACTTGACCCAGGACAGTACGACTGGACAATAACCCTCAGTGCAATACCTGTAAATATACATTGTACATATCAATCCGTCGACTCTAGACTGTGTGTATATAGTACTTTATTTTTACTCCTAAGGCACATTCCTTAGCTTGATTGCACATTACTTCTTTACTTCCGTTCTCTGCCTTATATCAGTTACTTGCCCACTGCTGCCTTACATAACGCCATGTACATACTCATTGAGAGCCGCTGTACCAGAGTCAAATTCCTCATGTGTCCAACACACCTGGCAAGTACAGATTGTGATTCTGATTTAGGATCCAACAAGCACCTTCTGTTGTCTTGGTGTGTCAAGGTTATAAATGAACAGAGTGGTGTGTCTTGTCAATTACTAAATATGAATAAAACCGCTCAGAATGAATGAGGTGAGGCTGAAGTGTTCACATGATATTCTTCTTCTGCTATTACTAGAATAAAGGTCTCCAAGCAAAAACAGCCAGTGTTACTCAAGTGATTTCACCTGGATTATCTGTCTCAGCAGTCCATCCTGTAGTCCAGCCAAGAGAGAGCACCATGCAAGTGGGAAGAGTTCTCACAGCCGAAAGAAAAGCCTGAGGGTCCAGAGGTCTTGCCTGTCCCCCAGGACCAGGGAAAATATCTGCATTGATCCACACAGGACAGCCCAGATCAGGCAGCACTTCCTCCAGCAGAAGCACAGATGGAGACACTGCTTCCAGACTGCATGGAGAGTACAACACAGTGTTAGCATCACACACAACCATATATTACATAAAAGAATATGAAAGGGGTTTCACCTCTTAAAGTCTAGTTTTATTCCCTTGTTGTGCACTTTCACTCGTTCCAGCCACTCTTTCAGTGTGATGTCGCTGTCTGTGGTGGGGGGATGTGCCATGATTGGCTCTTTGGAATCATGACTGCTCAAACTTATGTCAGCTTCAATCATATGAGTGGGACCTAAGGGTTAGTCAAAATGGTCAGCGAGGAACTCAGGACATTAGATTGGTCAACACAAAAATAAAATGTCTCTCACTATTCACTTATCTGTGAATTTACAGTGGTCATGTCTATTCAATTCAGACCAAATTCCAGTTTATTACAACTAGGGTCTTATGTTCTTAGCTTTGGCCATCAAATTTTTTCCAAGTTGTGATAAGCTGGTATCATCCTTTAATGCATGTTTCTGTGTCCACCCCCATTGTGATCTAAGAAATAGAGGTGTTATTACACTCAGTGCCCAGGAGGTGTTCTTTAGATGGCGCTATACAGATCTTACATCAAATGAGCAATCCTGGATTTTCTAATGCCAGCTAAGGTTATGCAGATATTTCAGTTCTTCAACCCCTACGTGTTGTCGATTAGAAAAGCTGGATTCAGTCATCCAAGACAAATGTGCACTATTGCGGTCAGTGACTAGACTATATACAGTACATCGACAGCTGAAACCATAATCAGCTGGTTTCTTATTGGCTACATGCAGATTTCTAAGAAAAGAGTAGGTCTGTCAAAGCAACAGAGAGAGATTCTGCTGGAGGGTGACAAACAATTTTAAGATTTTATTTGCATTTTACTGCAAAATAAGAACTCTGCAAAATGCAGAGATATGATAAAATGGCAAACAGATTAAATGCAGAAGTATAATATTTAAATACTTAATGTCACCATGACTAATGTCTCCTGCTTTGATATGACCACTCAGTTTGTAGTATCTCTGTTAAATGCAGAACTAGCAATCCTGTGCACAGCTGCATGCTCATAGATCCAACAGAGTGACAAGCCGGAGCAGGACAACACATTTACAAAGTAAAAGGAATTCAGCACACACAAGAAACATCTGGATCATCTGCATTTATTAATAGTTGTTTAGATGATGAACTTGTGTGTGCTGGAATTCCTATTACTTCATATAATCTCTGTATTATAGCCAGGCTAAGTACAAGAATAATGTGTAAACTAGTATTGTAGCCTGTTACTGTTAGTTCAAGTACCGGTGTTATTAGTTTTTCTTCTTAACTTTGCCTCAATAATAAAATGACAATTTTGAAATCAAGTTTGATGTTATCCACATTTATTCTTTTCTGTATAACAGTACAGCACTTCTCAATCTGTTCCTACAAATAACTGTTTTAATACATTTCAGCAAATGATTAAGTACAGTTGTCTGCTCCAAGACCCTATAAATCTGTGAAGTTATCTTGTTTACAATGAATAAACCTGAAAACTAACCTGCTCCCGAGCAGGTTTGAGATTATAGACATGTTGACATGACAGCAAGTCCTGCGAGACTTTTGAAGAACCAACAGATCAGAGATAATGTGAAATTGTCAACAAAGCTATCCAGCTCATGTACAAGAATTTAACCTTTAAATGCAAAGGGAACCTCAGCACTGGCCAATTTTATACGATTTTTTTTTTATCATTTAACATTTTAGTCATATTGCACATTGTTGTGCTCAGTTTTGGTGAACAATATATAGTTATTAATTGTATTAACCTACTTATTCCAGCTCGTGTGTATTTGTTTTCATTCATCATATTGTGACTGAAATGCTCTAAAGCTATGTCAACTTCATTATGAGGAAATCTAATAGCTAACACTTCTGATAAATCTTCACACTACGACTTCAACTGTTTTTTCCTTTCACTATCAATTCATCTGCCGTTTGCTTTCTTGATTCATCAATTAGTTGTTTTGTCTATAAAATGTCAGAATAACAAAAAGTCAGTTACAATTGTCCAGAGAATAAGGTTAAATGTGTTTTTTGCCTGACCAACAGTAAAAATTTGAGTTTAACAATGATGTAAAACATCAAATCCTCACACAGTACAAGTCAAATTAGAGATGGGATACTAATTTGTATTGTCATCTAGCTCCTGAAAGAAAAACGATGTCCATATATTTCATAATTACATTAAGAAACCTTCATGGTAACAGAGAACATCTGACACCTCAACATGACTAAGTACAGTACAAAAATGCCAACTGTGTTCTAATAAAGAACATGGTATAAATGCACCTGCAAGAGCCTCTGTCAGCTTGTTCCTGGAGTTGACAGCGTGTGACCACCTAACCTCAGCAGCGTCCCTTTTCTTTATCAGACCCTGACTCAAGAAATACTCAAGTGTCTGGTCAGCCATTCTTTCTGTGACGAGGACTGCTGCTATCTTTCACTTTCGCTTTAGTTCGGTTAGTGAACATGAATATAGATGAGCGGATCAAGAAGGTACAGTAATGTTAGCTAGCTAGATTGTTATGAATAAAATCGAAGGCAGCTAAAAAAAAACAGACTTTAAATATCTGACTGTGAGTAAACTAACATATGTTCACGAGTAAAAACATCAGCTTCTTCTTTTGGTGTTTACTGGCGGTTTGCAACTCAACCTAAGGTGCATTACCTCCACCTGCTGAAAAAAAAAAAAAAAAAAAACATAACCTCACACGCAAATCCGGTTAAGAGCAAGGACACGTTGAACTTCCGGTTACGAATTTCCGAATTAAAGGAATCAGCAGTAGTTTGCCAAAACACATATACTGTATAACTATATAACTGGGCTCGGCCGAGATGAGCCAGGCTTGCACTGAATCGATCACTTGCAATCGCTGCACAATGCCTGCAGTTTACTTTTCGGTCGGGCGTAGATGCCGCATGAACCACTTACGGTGATGCGTCAACGCGACCGCCATGATTGTACAGGGACTCAGGCCTTCAGAATCAGAGTCCGTTTTATTGGCCAGGTGTGATGAACACACGAGGAATTTGACTCTGGTACACCGGCTCTCAATATACAAACGGTAAAGCAGCATAAGGATGTGTAATATAACAAAATAAGAAGTATAATAGCAACAAACAGTGCAAACAATGTAGAATAAGCAGTATAAATAGACAAACAATGCAGACAACAAAGGAATATTCGTTGAAATGAGATAAATAGGGATAAAAACAGAGTACTTAAAACTAGAGACCTGTACAAGTCTGTATAATCTGTACAATGTATATTTACAGGTATTGCACTGAGGGTTATTGTCCACTCATTCTGTCATGGGTTGAGTGTTCATCAGTGTGACAGCCTGGGGGAAGAAACTGTCCCTGTGCCTGGTTGTCTTGGTGCACAGTGACCTGTAATGCTGTCCAGAGGGGAGGAGTTCAAACAGATTGTGTCCAGGGTGTGAGGGGTCAGTAGTCATCCTCGCCACCCTCCTTTTGACCCGTGACGGGCACAGGTCCTCCACGCTTCCTAACTGTATTTAAATGTATGAAGGAAGATCTATTCACAATAAAAGTAATCATAGATTGTTAAATTAACCCCTGATTTTACAGCAGCTTAGTTTATTACAAATTCTAGACAGGTAGCCTATTTTTAAAAGAGTACTTGTTAAGTTAAATGCAGCTTTTAATATTAACACACTTTTGTATATCGTTTGTTACACAATTTTGGTAAAATTTTAAATAAACTTAACCCTAACTTAGGCCTACCTTAAAAGGTAGGCTATAAATGTTTGTGTAAGAATTAATGAAAAAGACAAAACACTGTAGTTAAAAGATTGTCAGGCTTCAGACTGGTGTTTTTAATTACATTTAAATTTAATTTTAATAGTATAATGGTATGATTATACATATCTATATGTAACATTTTTTACTACAGAGTGGGTACATTTTGGCCAGCCCTCACTTTATGTCTATCTTAAAGACTTCATCCTAACAGAGCACTTCGCTCTCACAGTGCATGTCTACTTGTGGTTCCTAGAGTCCACAGAAGTAGAATGGGAGGCAGAACCTTTAGCTATCAAGCTCCTCTCCTATGGAACCAACTCCCAGTCTCAGTTCAGGAGGCAGACACCCTCTCTACCTTTAAGATTAGACTTAAGACTTTCCTTTTTGATAAAGCTTATATTTAGGGCTGGATCAGGTGACCCTGAGCCTTCCCTTAGTTATGCTGCTATAGGCCTGGGCTGCTTGGGGGCTCCCCATGATGCTCCAAATTCTTCTCTTCTCTCTCGCTGGACCTATATGCTGGTAGTGGCAGCTGCAGCCCTGGAACAGGCAGCGATAGTGCAGCTGTCAAACCAGATGTGACTGTCAAACCAGTTGTGACTGAAGAATGGGAAGGGACAGGGGAAATGCCATCTGAACTTTCAGGTGCCGTCGTATTGCTCAGGCTTCTTCAGGACTCAGGCAGGTCTCCCTCGGCCGAGACTGTGCTGGGAGTGTCGGGCAGGCTGGATTCCTGGGACAGACGGGGACTGCTGCAGCGGGGGTCTGTCTTGGTCCACCCGTTCCTTCTGGGCTTCTTCCTTCCTGGCCCTCCAGGACAGAGGGCTAGCCATGTTCCCTCGAAAGGAGAGGGCGTGAGGTCGCAAAGGGCCAGGCCAAAGTTCGAGAGGCCGAGGGCAGGGAGAGAGCACTCATCTGGATGGCAGGTGCCATAGTGCTGCAGGTCTGTCTCCCAGCCATGGAACTCTACTTGTGTCAGGGTTTTTAAATAACGTTATATTGCTTATTTGGACAAACATCTGTTTTCCTGCTCTACAGAAAACATTGAACATGTGTGTCTCTCCAGTTACCTTTTTCTCATAGAAGAGCAGGTATGTTGTTCTCCACCTGTGGTGACAGGACGAGGTGCCTGTTGTCTCGATGACCTCCTTGTCATTGTACATCAACCAATGGTCTGTCACACCACCAGGGTTCCTCCGGTAAACACTGTCACATATGTAGTGGCCTGCAAGGAGGAGAGGACACATTTATTAATGATACACCTGAAGAGGAAGTAGCTTCATAAACCTTGATGTCTGACTCATATTCAGTATGTGTGGCTGCCAAAACACAACCAAACACTTACCAAAGAAAGCTGTGGAGCCCAAATGACTGATGATCACCAGAGAGCAGCAAACCTTTGTCTAGAAAGAAGCACAGTTAGCTGCACATTTCAACACAGGTATTCTAGACAGATTCATTTCTATATGATTTTTTTTCCAAATCTTCTTCTTTCTAAGATCAGTTTATATCCTGAATGTTATGGTTGCTCTCTCTCGATGGGGAGCGAGAGAGGGGGAAACACAGCAGACTCAAAAGGCAAACTCAGATATTGGTCTAAACAAAGTCCTTTAATGGTGTAACAGAGGATAAGTTGAAGAGAACTTCACACAGGGCCGCTGACATTGAGAGGAAACTAGGACAGGAGGATGGATAGATGTCTGTCCAGGGAGATGTACGGGGGGCTGTGAGAAGTCTCTGAAAGAGTGAAGGGAAAACGGTGAGTAAATGTTCAGACTGTACTTGACTCACTGGGTGCTGGGTGAGGTGCTGGTCACTGGCAACAGAGGAGGAAATCGCTGGTGTGAATTGGCTGAAGGTTTTGGGGGGGCTGTTGCCCACCCCGCAATGCAGACAGACAAAGGAATTTTCATTGAAATGAAATGAATAGGAATAAAAATAGAGTACAGTGGCGGTTCTACATTGAATTACCCCCCGGGTGAGACCCCCAAGACAAACTTCTTTCTCAATTGCACAAATCCTTCAACAGAACATTTGAAAACCACAATTCTGGTTGCATACCTTTATCTTTTGCTCAGTTTATCTCTTCTTTTTTCTTTTTCCTAAATTGGGCACCTGACAGCTTTGACCTTTTTCCCTCCATCGCTCTGTTTTTTGTTTTGTTTTGTTTTTTTTTTGCAATCAACAATCAACAGATTTCCCATCCCCCAACACTGTCACTCACGACCAGAAGTCAAGACTAAACCAATTCACCTTGTATTACCAATTTTATTAGCCATTTAACACAATTTGGAAAAAACAAAAATGTGCAAATTATAGGTCTGTGTTTATAATATTATGAATGAAATGTTCATTATTTGGAAAAAAGTCAAAGTGTCACTGACTTAGTTTAGCCTACTAAGTGACCACAGGCTTTGCAGCTTTAAGTTTCTGCCAGTAGGTTGGAATAAGATGGACCATACAGTGATCAGAGAGTTGGAGGGCTGCATGGGGGACAGAGCGATAGGCGTCTTTTATTGTTGTGTAGCAGTGGTCCAGTATGATTTTTGTCCCCTAGTGGGACAGGTGACATGCTGTCTGTATTTGGGCAGTTTGTGGGTTAGATTTGCTCTGTTAAAGTCCCCTAGAACAATGAGTGGAGAGTCGGGATGTTCTAGCTCCACGCTAGTTATCAGTTCAGCCAGGAGCTGTAGTGTGCTAGAGTGGGTCTGCGGCTTTAAATAGACACCCACCAGGATGAAGCTTGAAAATTCAGAAGGAGAATAAAAAGGTTTGCAGTTGATAAAAAAGAGTCTCTAAATCTGTGTTACATGTTCTCTGTAGCACCGTGTCATTTGTGCACCAACCTTCATTTATGTAGAAGCAGATTCCACCTCCTCTCATTTTCCCGGACAGCTCCGTTACCCAATCTGCTCTGAACACCTGGAAGCCCGGTACTTGTAACGTGCTGTCCGCAGTCGAGTCGCTCATCCAGGTCTCAGTGAAGCACAGAGTTAGTCCTATTGACGAGAAGAATTTCATCCATCTTGTTGACCAGGGAGCGGAGATTTGCTAGGTGGATAGATGGGAGTGGAGTCCGGGTCCCTATCTGGCATAGCCTCACCAAGGGCCCGCTCACTTGCCATTGCAGCATTTTTTATAGGTCCCGTATATGGCAGCTGTGCCTCAGATCAGAATGTCCATACAGCATTCTTTGTTCACACAGATTGGAGAAAGGTAGTTTGGTGTGAGTTGTCCTATACATGTATTTAACAGTTCTTCTCTGGTAAAAGTAATCCGGGATGGGTTGCAAAAGACCAAGAAAACAAAGGAAAACAACAAACACAAGAGAGCGCGAGTAACCAAGGCTGCCATTGCTGGCCGTAGTTCATGAGCACACACAACTCCTGCTGCTGGTGTTGTGTCACAATCCATTTCCCCATTGAGATGTGTTTTCCCTAACCTGGTACTTCACCGGCCAGCTGCTTGTAGGTTAGACCCGGTCAGGTAAAACAGTGAGTGTACATGAACATTCCCAGACATCCAGTAACCTCAGGCCCTGTATTTTTCTCCACATCCTCTGGTCACAGTGCAGCAGCAGGAGGTAAAATATATCCACAAAACCATGTGTGAGTCAAAAAATTCTGCTTTTACAATGGCGCCAGTGGATGTCAGGCAAGCTTACATAAATGCACAACTGATTATAACCATTCAAGGAGATCCTTAAGCTATCACTAATACTTAATTTTGTTAGAAAAAAAGTCTTGCGAGTGAGAGTTTGCGAGACTTATATAAACCAAGTTGCTTCTGCATAGAAGTACTAGAACATATGTACACCTCATTTTTTGAGCTTTAGGTCATGTTTAAGATGATAATTCACCATTGTAACATTATAGATAAGTCAAAAAACATGGAAAAGCATGCCATGAGCTCTTTAAGAAGTACAAGCATGATGGGCCTTCTTCACAATGCTGAACGTGTTGGTGTTCCAGGTGAAATTGTCAGTGATGTGAACCCCCACATATTTAAAACAGGATACCACCTCAACCTCAGACCCTCCGGGTGTAAAGGGGGATGTGAGTTGTGCCAGTCCTTCTGAAGTTCACAGTCATCTTCTTTGTCTTTGTGACATTGATGGAGAGGTTGTTAGCTCTGCACCAAGTCTCAAATTTTCCCACCTCCTCCCAATACTTATGTCAACAAATATTTTTATTTGTATTTTTATGTCATATTTAGCATCATAGTAGTTGTTGACAACATTAACAATGATTTGTAGTCACTATGTGGTTTATTCATTTTAGCGTTCACCATTCAAACACACTTCAGTTCATATTGTATATCAGTAAGTGAATGCATCACCGTTCATGCTGCTGTGACGTGTTTTGTTTGCTCAGTTTTATTCACAGACATGACTGAATGAAATTAAGATAAACTGCATGCAAATAGGTTTATATCCACAAAGGTATTGTCCCTTATTATATTCAATAACATTTGTGAACAATAAAAATTTTCAGATTGCAAGGAAGGTATATATCTGTTTGCAAACAGGAAAGCAGGGGGAAAGTCAGCAACTAAGCATAAAAAAAGAGACTGGAATGAATGTTTGCAGGGTTTATTGAATAAAGCAGTTTAGATCTTTATGGGTAAAGTGACCATGATTTGTCAAAAAATGCAATAATGGTTTGCACGGCCTGCACGCTAGTCTCTTAAAACTGTACATCAAGATGTAGTCATACTGTGGTAAAGAGGCTGCCTGTAAGGCCAAAGGTCACCTGTATCTATACAAGCCTAATGAGTTTGGTTACCAAGGGTATAGGAGTAAGTGAGGATTCCACCTTTCTCCAGGTAGCAGTTATGTTCATGGACCCCCAGGGCGATAGCTCTCTCGCAGACTCCCAACAGGTCATCAAAGATTAAGTCGCTGTCATAAACTTCAAGCTTTAGTTTGTCATTCTCCTGGGCCATGAAGTGGGTGAATTCCTCTGACCACCAGGGGTTAGGGTTGTCATTGGAAACTGATGTTTTACCCAGTTTAGCAGCCCCACAGGACACCTTGACATAGCCATCTGTGGTTCCAAATAAGCTGGAAGGAAGATTGCTGGCCCGCAAGTTAAACAGCCTTAGCTGGGCTTCAGCCACAATCAGGCTGCTCAGGACCAACATGACGAAGGGAACACTGGAGGCCATGACTTCACTGGAGCCTATGGAGAAGAAACAATATTTTAACCTCGTACATGGATTTATATAATAAGTCGACCTTTCACTCTTTCAGTGTTTGTGACTGCACTATTTTACTAAATGTATGCTACCAGATTTCTTTTCAGCCACAAGAGGGTCTAATGAGACTCAAAACAAACTCACACCATAAAATATTCCTTACCATTCTTTGCCCCCTTCGGTCTATTTCATGTTTCCTACTGTGGCTACAGTATGAACTAAGGATCTGTGATTGCAACTAACTATGGAAAAGGCATCCTCCAGTCCACAGCTAATGTTAGTTGGCTAACATTTATGTTTGTTTCAGATTTCCCTCCCTGTAGAGAGATCACATCACAAGAATTACAGAGATAGTTATGAGGTTTTTATGAAAAAAATTGCAATGTCATATTTATATGAAGGAAATTATTATTACAAGTTAACATGTATTGATTTTCTTTTGTGAATGCAGTTCACTTTACCACCACTGTTATTCAGTAGTAGCCTCTGAGAAACACACACCTATAAAATGATTTGAATTAGTTAAAATCAAATCTGCTTTCCTAAAATAATGTGGCTCAATGTCAACACCGTACACTCACTGAATTCTCAGAAGGCAGGGAGAAGTTGCATCATCTTCAGATGAATATTTTGTGAAAATTTAGTCTGATAACAGCTGGATTTGTTTGCACTGTTACCCCATTCACTTTATTGTTATCTCTATTCATTCCAAAGACACCTTTCTATGGTGTGGACAACTGAGTCTATTTTTTTCAGACACACTGTCTGCTACCATTTAATTATTAATATTGGATGGGTGGATCGATGCCCAGGTATTGAAACTACTGATATGACATTTTGTTTTCACTATTGATAATAGCATCAACAAGATACCAAAAGCTCTTCCTCACCCCATTGAGTGTTTACCTGTTAATGTGCTATAACTGGCCACCTTCTTTGGGTTTCTTCTACAGATCCTAGGATTAGTCATTTTTTGACTATAGCATCTCCATGTGAGTGCCACTGTATTCTGTTAGCAATTATCAACCCACCACCCTCACCACCCAGGCTCTACAAGAGCAGCTGTCATGGTACAGAAAAAATCAGAGTTGAGTGGAAAGATAAAGCTTTAATTTATTTTAAAAAAGACTAACCTATGTAATTAAAGATTACAGTTGTGCGTTATAAGCCTCAAGTTGAGCAAAATTATTTTAAAATAATATTATTTATGAGCTTTGTTGCTTCTTTAGTTAAACTTGCTTGAAAATATCTCCACAGATATATTCACACAACATGAAGGTGGAAATCCACAACTACTGTAATTAATACTGTGCAAGTTTAAGTACTGCTTGATGCTCTATATTATATTTAATATTTTATTCAGCAAGTGGGGAGACTTAAAAAGATAATGTGTTGTTATGAAAGGATAATGTAAAAATACTGGTAATACACAGTGAACAACAAATTAATTAATCTTTGTAAAGCAATAAAAAAGCTTTGATAGTCATGAGCATCATTTTATCACACTACAATAACAGAACTCTTATGTGCAACATGTTGTTTCACTACAGTATCAGAACATCAAAACAGTAGCAACACACTGAGAAAATATAGCAGTATGAAACTTAGAACAGCTTGATCAGAGGGGATGAAGAGTTTAGATACATCTTGAAAAACATGCAGGGCAGAAATGCACTAAAGGTACAACTTGAAGAACTTGAAAGGGAAAACACCAAAAGCTACTAAACAAAACTACAGGAGCATATATAGTTTTACCTGTAATGTTGATGCCTTGTCTTTCACCGCACTATCTTTTGTTCCCCATGCTTTTAAAGGCCAGCAGACCTCATATCAGTTTGTGCTTACCCTCCCACTACCCTCCCACAACACAGACAACCCAGCCTGTTATGTCCTAGGCCTTATATAATATGATAAACCTATTGGTTTTCTGGTTTGGATTGGCTTGTTAGGCCTACCTTACCTATTATCTGATCGGAGGACTAGTGCCACATATGTAGTTCCTGTGGTAAACACGGAAACAATGTTCCATTTAGGAGAAATAGTCATACTGCGCACTATCTTTGAGTATGCAAGTCAGTCATGTTTCATGAGCTATTACTGACAGTAATAGCCTAATTAGGCTGATGCAGCTGCATACTAAATTGGGCTTACACATGCCATCTGTGTGCAGCACAGATGGATTACTGAACAGGCCTACTGGGCAAAGGTTCAGGGACCCCCAGACCAGATAATTGTGAAGGGACTGTTAGCTAACTTTTCTGTTGGAAAGTCATTCAAATAATAACAAAATGACTAAAGTACACACACACACAAAATGAAAAAAATAGATGCAAAACATCTACAAAGAGATACAAAATCACTACCCAAAAGTAGACAAATGATGAAAAAAGGCACAAAAGATCCCAGAGAGCAAAATAATTACAGAAATATGCACAAAAAAACTGACACAAAGCAACTGCAAAGAGATACAAAACAACTAAAAATAGTCATTATCAGCCAGCTCACTGGCACATGCTCTTGGTACCCTCCCAGGGATGTTGTCCAGTCTTGCTGTTTTGTGGGGGTTGATCTTCCTCAGGACTGTGCGTACCTGGCCTGGTGAGACAGTTAATGGAGGGGAAGTGGGGGGTTGAGTGGTCTCGGTGTGTGTGTGCCTCCTGTCTGTACAGAAGCCATTCAGCTTCTCTCTGTACTGCCTCTTGGCCGCTGTGATGGCTTTCCTCAGTCTGTACTTTGCAGCTTTGTACTCCGTCTCATTGCCTGATCTGGATGCATGAGAGCGAGCATGCAGCATGTGGCGTACCTGACTGTTTATCCAGGGCTTCTGGTTGGGAAACCTCCTGACTTGTATGGTGGGCACAATGTTGTCAATACAGGTACTAATGTATCTGGTCACATACTCAGCATAATCCTGTACGCTGACAGAAAAGTCCTCTGAGGTGGCTGCAGCTTTAAACACATCCCAGTCTGTCTGGGCAAAACAGTCCTGCAGGGTGCCTTCAGCCTCTGGGGTCCAGAGTTTAATTTGTTTAGTGACAGGGTTTGTTTGTTTCAGTCTTTGTGTGTAAGGTGGATACAGGAACAAAGAAATGTGGTCCAAACGTCCAATGTGGGGGCGGGGTGCTGCCCTGTAAGTACCACGTATGTTACTGTAAACATGATCCAGAGTGTTCTTACCCCAAGTGGGAATGTTCACATGTTGGTAATATTTGGGAAGTACAGTCTGTAGATTGCACTGATTAAAGTCGCCTGTGGGGATAAATACAGCATCTAGCGTGCTGATGACATCATAGAGTTTGCCAAGAGCCACTGTGGAATTAGCTCTTGGGGCTATGTGTATTCCAGACAAAAACACACAGCTAAATTCTCTTGGTAGATACTGTAATAGAGATGGCATTTCAGCAATAAAAACTCCACATCTGGCGAACAGTGCTTATAGACAGTCTGTACACATGCTGTTGATAAACACACACACACACCTCCCCCTTTGGCCTTACTGGTGGCAGATGATGCAGTTGAGTTGGAAATTGTGGGACCCAGCGTTCTCTGAGCTTGATTTATCTAGGGGTGCATCTCAGTTTCCTTAACTGCAGCTATGTTTTTGTCACTTGCGTCTCAGTCCCTCCCTCTGAAGACGCAAGGAGGAATGCAAGAAATAGATCCAACGAGAGAGGAGATGAGAAAACATGCTTTCAGGGAAATGAAATATCCTTTCTTCTGAAGTGTAATCTGAAGTAACATCTGCTTCTAATGGCAGCAGCTCAGATGGCTCTCAGTCAGGCTTTAAAGTTATGTGGTGATGATTTTTGTTGACGTATGCATTTACCCATATATGCATTGTCATAATATTACTAAGGGCACACACCACAATCACTTAACATAATTTTTAGTTTTCTTATCTGCATCTTATTAGAACCTGTATTCTGTATTTATAAAGCACTGCTCAGATGCTGGATGCACAAGTCATTTCTGAAGGCAGCAGTGTGTTTTTTTTTTGTTTGTTTAAAATTAATTATCTGCATCATTTATTGATATTGTGTCTGTAAATTCATTCATCATGTTATGAATAGAATGTTTCACACTATTTTTTAGAAATTATTTATTAACTCAAATGTTTCAAATAAGTGTAAATAAATTAAAATATGCCACGTCAAACTATTTTTCTACCCAACATACAGGGATTTTTCAGCTTCACATGACTGAATGGAAACAATGATACAGAGTAAGTAAAATGTGCTTCCAGACTCCTCTCTATGACTATTATTTATAGTAGAAAATAATAGTCTACTAGAGGGTAAATCTGTCAATTTTGCTATAAAACTGTGGTGACGTTGTGACGTACACACAGACGTTTGGGACATTCTACAAGATGGCATACTAGAAAAACTTCTGGGTCAATTGAGGCTCAAGGAGCTAGGAAAAATCAAATAAGGGAATTGGGATGTACCCTATGGAGTAAAAGTCAGCCTATCTTGGCGTTTATTCTTTCCATTTTGACCATTATTTTTTAACTGAGCTCTTACTGAACATAACAAACTGTAACTATCCTGTACAACAGAAATGCTGATGAGGTGTGCTGAAATCATATAAAATAGTTTAAACTGGAAAGGGAAATAGTTTATTATAGAAACTACAAGTAGAAAAGTCCATGTTGCACCTGCTGCCTTTCCCTAAAAAATAACTCCTCCCATTAATGATAATACAAGCCTAAGTGGTTAGTCTTGTCACACACATCTTTGTTTTCCCACACATATTTGGGAGATATTGCATCATCCTCACTGAAGGCGTGTGTGAAAATTTTGCTCCAGAACAGCTGGATTTCTCTGGACTGTTGTTCTTTTCACAGTTCTATTTCTATCTAGATCCACAATAGCCATTTGACATATTTAAAGTATTTCTTTAGTATTTTTACTTTATATTTACTATACTATTTCTTTATATTTAAATACTTCATCTAAATTCTGAAATTCATATATAAATTCTGCAGTTTATTACAATGAAAATTCTTTTTAAAGGCAAATTTGATTAGTCATTCACTTGGTCTTTCAAATTTCTTGCAACTAGAACTGGCCAAAAATAAACAAACATATTTTCTACAGGTATTGCATACATATCAATCCAGTCTACACTGTTAAGCACTGCCATATGCCTGCACTCAGTCCAACACGGACTTGCCTTAATTGCCTTCTATTGCCTACTGGCATTTTATGTTACCAAGCTTACTGCTTGGAAAAAAAATCTTATCACAATAATTTCAATATCAATATATATCACAGTATAAATCGTACTTTTGTCAAGATGACTGGTTCCTTTTAACACCTAAGTGGGATGTGAATATATCAAGTTTGATTTAAATATTATTTATTTTCTCAGAAACTGAACATGACAAATGTGCTGTAGAACATTATACAATTGTATTTTGAATAAATAAAATAGGTTTATATAATAAACTAACATGTTAATTCTGAGCAGTCAAAAGCTGCATTAACTGAATACTTCCATCATTGAGGGATTTTTTTTAATAATGATTGAAAAATTTGAAGGCAGTCTGTCATTTTGACATATAAGAAAAGGTGTTGATAAATGAGGTGAAAAAAGAAGAACTGATGTGGTGGATGAAGGACAAATGAGACTTGCTCAATGTGTCTCATTATTCTGGGGCTGACAGCGCATTGAACAAGCCTCATTTGAACAACCAAGAACTGGAGGCTATGGAGCACATCTGTGAATGATCACACAGGGTGCAGCTGTCTTTGT
>NW_018127920.1:4692078-4694010 GCF_001952655.1 Monopterus albus | reverse complement strand
CCTCCCCTGACCGCACGTCACTGGTCGAAATGCGTAAAGGTCAATGACATTTTATCAGATGTTGTGTCTTCCACTGTCTCACCACAAGGGTGCATTGTTTCACCTCTCTTATTTGTCTTGTACACTAATATGTGCCAGAATCAGTATGACAGGCATCAGATTTACAGATGACTCTGTTATACGTAGTGCCTCTGCTGAATGGTTACGACCAAGATAATGGCCCAGTAGTGTCGGATTTTATTGTCTGGTGTAGGTCACCTTTCAGGACATTAATGTGTCCAAAGAATAAAGAAGAATCAATCAACCACACCCCCTGTGGTAATTAGTGATCAAGCTGTAGAAGTGGTACAGTATTTGGGCACTGTTATTGACAACAAAGTTTCCTTTGAGTCAAATGTGGATACCGTTTGTAATAAAGCCCATCAGTGCATGCACTTTCTTCACAAGCTATGTAGTTTTAAGGTAACAGTGTTTTTATGAAGATGTTTATTCTTGTTTTATTGAAGCAGTTTGAGAGTTTTTATTTGTGTGCTGGTTTGGGCTGTTCACCCTTAAAAACAAGAATCAGCTGCAGGGCATTATTAAAGAGTGCAGCAAGATTGTTGGTACAACTTTAGATGATGTATCAAACTTCTATAAAGTCAGGTCTCTGAAGAAGGTCAAGTCCAACCTTGCTGATCCTAGTCATTCTTTGTTGGAAGAGTTTAAGTTGCTTCCATCTGGTCGTAGGTACAGGCAGCCAAGATGCGGGGCAAACAGGTTTAAAAATTCTTTTGTCCCAGCTGCCACCAGTTTATTTCAACCTGCCTGAGGAGCTGCTGATTCAGTTCTATAGGGGAATCATCAAGTCTGTTCTCTGTACTTCCATCTTTGTCTGGTTTGGCTCAGCAATTAAACAGGACAGGAACAAACTCCAGTAGACAGTCAGGACTGCAGAAAGAATCATTGGTGCCAGCCTGCCCTCTGTGGAGGACCTGTACACCTCACGAGTCAAAAGGAGGGCAGAGAAGATTTCTGCAGACCCCTCACACCCTGGACACAAACTGTTTGAACTCCTCCCCTCTGGATGACCTTACAGGTCGCCAAAACAACTAGACACAAGGACAGTTTCTTCCCTCAGGCATCACACTCATGAACAATTAATGCATGTTTATATGTATAATAAGATACAGCAAGCACTTCAGTGCAGTAACTTATAGATATAACCCCTGTACACAAATAGCTCATTTTTAACTTAGATAACATTCAACTTTATTGTCATTACCCATGTACAAGTACAAGGCAACAAAATGCAGTTTACCATCTAACCAGAAGTGCAACAACAGCAGTGAATAGTGTGCAGTATCTACAGTATGAACAGTCAGAAGTGATTTACTGAGGGATATGTACAGTTGATATTTACAGTAAGAAATGTATGGTAACGTACAATATACAACAGACTATGGATTCAAATTACAGTAATGGATAAGATACATGAACAGTTCTGTTCATTATTTTTATGGACAGAATTTCTAGGCGCAGCCAGGGGCCGGAGGGAGTCCAGTTTGGGGACCACAGGATCTCATCTCTGCTTTTTGCAGACGACGTTGTCCTGTTGGCTCCATCAAACCAGGACCTCCAGTGTGCACTGGGGCGGTTTGCAGCCGAGTGTGAAGCGGCTGGGATGAGAATCAGCACCTCCAAATCCGAGGCCATGGTTCTCAGTCGGAAAAGGGTGGCTTGTTCCCTTCAGGTTGGTGGAGAGTTCCTGCCTCAAGTGGAGGAGTTCAAGTATCTTGGGGTCTTGTTCACGAGTGAGGGAAGGATGGAACGGGAGATTGACAGACGGATCGGTGCAGCTTCTGCAGTAATGCGGTCGATGTACCGGTCCATCGTGGTGAAGAAGGAGCTGAGCTGTAAGGCGAAGCTCTCGATTTACTGGTCAATCTACGT
>NW_018127920.1:4675011-4691911 GCF_001952655.1 Monopterus albus | reverse complement strand
GAAGACCCAGGACACGCTGGAGGGACTATGTCTCTTGGCTGGCCTGGGAACACCTCGGCCTTCCCCCGGAGGAGCTGGAGGAAGTGTCTGGAGAGAGGGAAGTCTGGGCATCTTTGCTTAGACTGCTGCCCCCGCGACCCGGTCCCGGATAAGTGGAGGAAAATGGATGGATGGATGGATGGATAAGATACATTATGCTTATAGAACACTAGTGCAATGGGATGAGAGGGAATGAAACAGTGCACAATAAGAAGATAAGTTACATGAGTGAACAGTTCAATGGATGTAAATAGTGCAAAGATAAAGATAAATATAAAGTATCTGCATATGAACAGTGTGCAAATGAATAACAGAGCAGTATTCTGTGAGTAGAGTATGTGCAAATTAACAGATCACTTCAGTGTTACAGGTAACAGAAGTGCATTAGTCCCAGGAGGAGAGATGAGAAGGGATGAGGTGTGTGTAGTGGTATAGAAGAAGGCAGTGGGGGGGGTCAACAGGGGACAGAGTTCAGTAAGGAGACAGCTGTGGGGAAGAAGCTGTTCCTGAGTCTACTGATTTTGGTCCGGAGGCTCCTGAAGCGCCTCCCAGAGGGTAGGAGGACAAACAGTTTGTGAGCAGAGTGAGAGGACTATTTGAGAATGCCGCGAGCACGTCGGAGACAGCGTTCCCTGTGGACACCCTCGATGGCTGGAAGTGGAGTCCCTGTGATGCGTTGGGCAGTTTTCACCACCCGCTGCAGCGCCTTGAGGTCGGAGACAGAGCAGTTTCCACACCAGACTGTGATACAGCTGGTCAGGATGCTCTTGATGGCACAGTGGTAGAAGTTCACCAGGATGGCTGAAGACAAGTGGTGTCCTCAGGAAGAAGAGGTGCTGGTGAGCCTTCTTAACCAGGCTGCAGGTGTTGGTGGTCCAGGACAGATCCTTTGAGATGTGGGTCCCCAGGAATTTGAAGCTGGAGACACGTTCAACAACCATCCCGTTAATATGGATGGGGTCGTGTGTGCCTCCTTTCTCCCTCCTGTAGTCCACAATGAGCTCCTTGGTCTTGTCGGTCTTAAGGAGGTTATTGTCAGCGCACCACACAGCCAGGTGCTGTACCTCCTCCCTGTAGGCTGACTCATCGTTGTTGCTGATGAGGCCAATCTCCATGGTGTCGTCTGCAAACTTGATGATGGTGTAACAGCCATGTACAGGCCTGCAATTATGGGTTAAAAGGGAGAAGAGGAATGGGCTCAGCACACAGCCCTGTGGTATGCCGGTGTTGAGGATACTGAATGGTGGAGAAGCAGGTGTTGTCTGGCCTAACATGCTGTTGGTCAGAAAGTCCAGAATCCAGTTGCAGAGGGAGGTGCTGATGCCCAGGTCTCCAGGTTTGGTGGTTAACTTGGAGGGGATGACTATGTTAAATGCTGAGCTAAAGTCCATGAACACCATTCTTCATAAGTGTTGTTGTTGTCCAGGTGTCTGAGTACAGAGTGCAGTGCTATGGAGACTACATCCTCTGTGCTCCTATTTCTGCAGCAGGCAAATTGTTGGGGGTCCAGTGTAGCTGGGAGACAGGTCATCAGTTGTACCAGGACCAGGTGCTCGAAGCACTTGATGACAATGGTTGTGAGTGCTACAGGGTGGTAGTCATTCAGGCATGTCAGGGTGGAATGTTTCGGCACTAGTTGTCTCCTTGTTGTCATGGTCGAAGTGAGCATAGAAGTCATTTAGCTTGTTGAGGAAGGAGACATCTGTGGTTGTTGGGGTGGAGTTGCTGGGCTTGTAGTCACTGATGACCTGGATGAACTTGTATATGTATGTACGTAATTAGAAATAGACAGTTGTCTTGTTTTTTTGTTTTTTTACTTGTTATTCTGTTTCTTTTTTCTGTTTTATTTTGTGCACATCAGGGGCCATTGAGCTGGAGTCCAATTCCTTTTATTTTAACGTACTTGACAATAAAGCTTATGATTGATTGAAATGTTTACATACTTTCTATGTTCATCAAATTGCAGTGAAACTGCCATCATGTCTTTAGAGGTTTTAGAGGTTAAAATATGTTTAACCTTTGTGCTCTGTTTATGTTCAGTTTACACCACCTGTGTTCACAGGTGTCCTGCATCGGCATAATCTTTTGGCTTTGTAACTCAACATAATCAAAGAATTCTAATCTAAAACAATGTATTAATCAACTCTAATAATGATGTTTACATTTGACCTTTACCTTTGTTAGATTACATTACATAAGGGTTAAAACTATGTTATTGTATTTATTGGTTAGACGATTGGAAAAAAAAAATTTACACATGATGCAAGATTTTTCACAACTGCTGATGCCTCCTTTTGTGGCATTGTAGTCCATGATAATCTGTGGTTTGTGGCCACAGATTGTCCCATCCCTGTGCAGTGTACTCATCAAAAGAAAATTCTTGCCTTTCTTTGGCACATAGGACACCAGGGACGTGTCAGCTGTGTACACAAACTTGGAGGAATTTACAATTTTCAAGGAGAGCATAAAGATGTAAATGTTGGAAATACTTTTATGCAAAACTAATCAACAGATGTAAATTGCTGAACTATTCAGGATGGACTGACTGTTGTCACAATAAGAACATGCTTGGGTCACTGCAGTGTGCGGTCACTGAAAATGTGCTCAGATATATGTTCATCACACAAAATGAGCCAAGGACATTGAGTTTGAGCCTGAAAAAATAATTTCTTGTATGTTTTTTCTTTAGATAAAAAGTGAAAACGGGTGTACTGCACCCGAACAGGGCACAAGGGTTTGAAATGTTGAGCTTAGTCACATAAACTCACCATATAAATGTAATGTTAAAGAAATGTTCAACAATAGCTCTATTATTATTTTCAAAAAGACTCTCAATATTAAGTTGGGGCATATACGAGGGACACAGGCCTAAATACCCAGTACCATGGATAACACAGAAGGGAAAGTGACAGCAACTCAATTTAATAGTGTGTTTAAAAGCTAAGTGCACATTCCACGGTAACAAGGCAGCCCACCCTGTGTACATGTTACACGGCCTGTTCTGCTCCTCCCCCGTCCTGGCTTTAGTCAGCCTGCTGGCACAATATGTGAAAGCCAATCTGAGACCTAACCTAGGGCTGAGCCAGAATGTTATCTTAAACTGGACACCACCATGGCACTGCTACCGAACACTTCCAGTGAACTCAGCGGGGATCCACCCGTTCATCCGTGAAAATAACACTTCTCTCGTTCAAATCGATCTCCAGACATTCTGTTTTCGTGCTGCCTGTCGATCCTCAGATGTCGCTCCCAGTTGTGCTGCCGGGGTCTTGTTGTCCGGTTACCGGGTCTTCCCAGCTCCCAGAGCCATCTTACAGAAACAGACCCCGTGGCTTGCCCGCTTCTTCTGCGGTGTCTCGCGGCTGCTGCTGCCCGGGCGGCCGCTGCTGTCGCTGGGTTTGTTGCAGCTGCTGCTCGGCGGCTCCATGGTGGCGCTGTCCTTTGGAGCTCTGTCCCTCAGCAACTCAGCCCTCATCCGAAACTCCTGTCCTTTCTGGGCAGGTTCCTCGGTAAGTTAGCCCCAGGCTTCGTGTGTCATGACATTTCAGAGGTTCCTATCATATTTAATGACATGAAATAACTTTACCCTTGCTCAGTTCACATTGTAGATGGGCCCACAAAGGCGTTACATCGGGATTTAGTCTTCAAACGGATATAACAGACAAAAATGCTGTAACGTTACATCACAAAGCTTCCGAGTTGGAGCCATAACACCTGTGTAAGGACTGTTTTCCATTGATACGGTATCTGTCCGTCATACCTGTCCTTACACGGACAGAGCAGGTGTGCTAGTTGGACGTGCACACCCTTAATGTGAGCAGGTCCCTGTTCTAGAAGAACAATCCCACAAAACAAGACTCTTTTCAGTTTTGATACCGTTTCTAGATAACTCTGTAGCCTGCAGAGCTGCAGCATTTCAACCTTTAATTAGGATTAAAGGTTGAAATGCTGCTTCGTTTCAGAGGTCACAATTTAGAAACTTTAAGACTTGCAGGTGGACTTGTATGAAGACAGCTTGTTTTGACATCTGAGACATAGCCTATATCATTAATTTATGGCTAGCATTTTGATTTTGTATCCAGTCTCCCTGCAAAGCTATAGTCTAAACGCATCCTGGACACAGAAGTAAAGACGGCAAGCAAAGCTCACTTTGAACACTTTGTGTTAACTGGCTGAAAGTCACAGACACCTTTTGCAACTGGGACCCTTCACACTTCACATTTCATATTTACATCACTCTAGGTTTTCACTATAATTTTTTTTACCTTCTGTGGAAATTCAGTACTGTTCAATGTAGTTTTATTTGTATAGCACCAAATCACAACAAAAGTCATCTCAGGACGCTTTACAAAGTAAGGCCTAGACCTTACTGTTATTATTATAGAGGAAAAACCCAACAAATCCCCCTTGTGCAAGCACTTGATGACAGTGGGGAGGAAAAACGCCCTGCTCTGGCTCTGGAATAGACTGGATCTTCAAAAATAAAATCTTTTAGATTCCACACATAAATGTATTCCAATGTATCATCTGTATTGATGGAGTTTCATTTATTTAGCTCTTTACCAACATCTTCCTTTTATTGCTTCCTTAAAAAGTTGCGTCCTTGAACTTTCCCCCACTTTTCTAAATATTCAGATTTCTTTGACATGCTCCTTCATGCAAACTATGCCAGCCAAGCTATTTATTAACAATTTTTAACAGTTATTTCCACCTTTAGCCACAGTTCAGTTAGGCTTAAGCTTTTCCACCAGGCAGCAATGCTGTTTAGCTCAAGCTGTCTCCCACTATAGTTTCTTCAGGAATTGCATTTTCTAGTTAGAAACTGTTAGTGTGCAGCAATAAGTAACAGTGGAGGAGTTAAAAAGCTGAATGTGAGTACTGGTTCAATTCCATCACGGTTTGAAAAACTAAAAAGCAGACTTGTTATTCCACATAAAATGTGAGCTGTGGTTCTTCACAATAATAAAAAGCAATAAATTATTAAATTTCAGTGTTTGTGTTACTGATGCTGTTTTTGTGAAATGTTACTTGGAGCTTTCTATTACATTGTGATAGATACTTTGTGTGTGTGTGTGTGTGTGTGTATCTGTTTTGTATAGTTCCACATGAGCAGCACCTAAACATTATTCTTCTCCATATGTTTCCAGGTGATTCTATCAGGCATTGTAGGCCTCACCACATGGAGACGGCCCATGCTTCTACTGGTAAGGGACATGGTTTTAGTTTCTTTTATATAGCGGTGATTATAATGTTGTGTTGCTGATAAAGCCAAAAACATAAGGAACAAAACTGGATTTTACCTAGTCATGGGTGTCCAGCCAGTTCTATAGAGAGCCAGCAGTCTGGAGGGTTCCAGGTTTCCATTCTGATGACCAGTACTCCTTCATATAGAAGGGGAATCAGCAGTGAAATCTCTTCCTGACATGGCCACTTAAACAGAAAATATGCAGAATGGCAAACAGTGGTTGAGCAGCTACTTTGTCAGAAATACAGCAGAAGAGCAGCTGCTGTATCTGTTACCGTGTAGCCAAACAAACTCAAGTTGTTATAACGAAGTCAGTTAATAATAGTTACAACCTCCATCTGATGATATGATGTAAACACAGCCAGTAGTTTTCCACAGTAATCAGATTGCTGTGCAGTCAGAGGCGTGTCACCTGTAGCTCACTAGATCTACCTGCAGTGTTTCTTTACTCGACTCAAGTGCAGAAAACACACCGTGTACATAATTTCTGACTAAAATCCTTTCTTGCAAAATGTCTTCTTACAGACATTTTGATGAATGATCATGGTCAGTGACAAATGTTTCCCGAGTAAGAGTAACACTGGATTACAAGCTGTTTCGTTTCCTGTGAATACCTCATTTGTATGAGGGTACTGTAATTTGAATCCAGTGTGAGAATGGCAGACTCCACCAGAAAAAAACTAATTAGTTTATACAGCATGCCAACTACCACATCTTAAGTGTTTATACAGTAGCTGTTCCAAACAGCAACACTTGAATGTATCACACTAAAATGGAGTGCACTTTCAGACAGTGTCTCCTTGAGGACATTCATAGTGTTGCACTCAGTTGATCACATGATAAGTGGCATTTAGTTGAATGAAGAATTAGAGAAGTTTGAAATGTACTTTCTCACATCCACACATCTGGGCAATTACACGACAATGATGGGATTGTCTGATTGCCCGTTTCAGAAAGTTACAGAAGTTGTTAGACACCTGAAATCTGGGACTGGGTGTCTAAAAGATGTGTGTGGTCTGGATTTCTTCTTTGAGGAAAAGTCATGGAAGAATGGGTACATTTTATTGCAGAAGAAATACAATCAGGTCTAAGCTGTGTGTCCTCTAGCATTTCTGTTGAAGCCACGATGCAAAAACCAGCAAAAAAGTCAGCATAATGTATTAAACTTTATACATATATTTGATACTCTTGTGATTTAAAAAAAAATTGTCTTGATTGTTCCTCTGTTAGGGTTTTGGATTTGCTTCCTGTTTGGTACTTTTATTTTGAAAGGGTTTCCTGCTTTTTATCATCTTACCTGCCTCAGCTTTACACCGCTCTTTGATGACCACTTATTTCCTTCACCTGCTGGTTGTTGTTGCCTAGTCTCAAGCCTTTATATTCTCCTCACTTCCCTCCGTTAGATGCTGGTTCATCTGTTCACCACACTCTGCTTGTTCCTGTGGCTCTGTAAATGACTCTTGTTTTGTTTGCTGCTTAGAAAATCCTGGACTCTTTTCCCTTACCTCATCTATGGGCTTTGGACTTGCATCCCATCTTGGATTTTTGGTTTGTTCCTTGGGTTTTTTTTAAGTGTAGTTGTGTATGTTTTTAGTTCTTCATATTGTTCCTTGGCTATACTATTTAAACACACATGCCCACATGAAGATCTTGTATAAATTCAAATGCTACTGTTGAATTAAGTTGCTGGGAGCTTAATACAGTGTGCAGACGTTTCCCCACTTTTTTTTGCTTTCAAGTTGCTGTTGATCCAGCACCTGCATACGTTTTTGGATGTATAGCCTATGTTCTTTGAAGTCAGGGTGCAATGAGAGACCTTACTGCTATCAGGCCCATGTTGTTGGCCGATGGTTGTGTATGATCCCTAAGACACACCTGGAGGTGTGAGAGACTGGTTCAGCTATGAAGCTCCACAGACTCAGCAGTAGAGCAGGATGTTGGAACAGGAATTTGTTCTGTCTTGCTCAAAGAAGGTCAGTAGTTATGTCACCATCAGTGAGTTTCTTCCACTTCTCTGCTGGTATTTTGGACCACTCTTCTTTTGGCAACTGCTCCAAGTCTCTCAGATTTGTTTATCCCAGCTGCTGTTCTGAGATCTCTCCACAGGTCCACCATGGGATTTAGATCTGGAGTCATTGCTGGCCACCTCAGAACTTTCCAGCGCATTGTCTGAAACCATTTCTGGTGCTTTATTTGAAGTCTGCTTTGGGTCATTGTCCTGCTGTGTAAGACCCAGGACCTCTAACCCAACTTTCTGACACCGGCCCTACATTGCACCCCAGAATTTGTTGGTAGTCTTCAGATTTCATAATACCATACACACAGTCAAGACATCCACTGTCTGAAGCAGCAAAGCAACCCCAAAACATCAGTGAACTTCCACCGTGCTTGACCTTAGGGACCGCATTCTTTTCTTTGAAGGCCTCATTTCATTTGCTGAAAACAGTAGAACGATGTGCTCGATCAAAAAGCTTTATTTTAGTCTCATCTGTCCACAGGACATTCTCCCAGAAGGACTGTGGCTTCCTCAGGTAAGTTTAGGCAAACTCCAATCTGACTGTTATGTTTCTTTGTCAGCAGTGGGGTCCCCCTAGGCTTCCTACCTTATTATTCCATATTATTCAGATGGCGACTGATAGTGAGCTGACACTGCATCCTGGTCCTACAGGTCAGCTTGAATCTGTTTGGAAGTAGATCAGGGTTCTTTATTCACCATTGTCTATTTTTCTCTTTCGTCCAGGGAGGTTGGCTATGGTGCCATGGGCTGCAAACGTCTTGCCAATGTTGGCACAGTGGACACAGGAACAGCCAGATCTCTGGAGATGGACTTGGAGCCTTGAGACTGTCCAGGCTTTTCCACTATTGTGGTTCTCAAATCCTCAGCCAGTTCTTTGCTCTTCTTTCTATTCTCCATGCTCAGTGTGGTCCACATGACACAAAGGTTGAGACAGCTTTTCAAACAAACAAAGAGTCAGGCAGGTAATCAGTTGCAAGCAGGCAGAGAACAGGTCCAGAAAACAGGCAACAGGTTCCAGGTAGGTCCTGGAAAACAGATCACTGGAATAGCTGGATAGAACTGCAAAAAGTCAGGTGAATATCTAGCACTGAGGAGCAGAGGGACACAACTTGTATAGGCTGCATAATGAGGCACTGGTGAGACAAATCAGCTGCTGTTGTGTCAAAAGTGGACAGCACAACGAACTGCAACGTATTAATTAATTTGAATTTCTCCTCCATAGATAGGTAAACAACGGTATATGTACCGATGAAAAGAGATGCGTAACACTCTAAACAAAGCGGGTAATTGAGAAACCCCATATTTTAACTGGCATAATGCAGACATGACATAGTAACTTCTCCAACCTTACAACAATTCTCTCTAATGTTCCGGAAACAAGGCATTAACAGACTTTTTTTTTTTTTTTAACCTACTGTTAAGTCCCACTAAATGGTCGAAACATCACTCCCTTTCAAGTAGCTGCAAGGTTGGTAAATCCAACCAGTGGTCACTGTGTCTTCCCCCACATACAGTCACAAAGTAGTGAAATTAATTCCAACAGGTAGCATAGCACCAACAATAACATCATGGATCTTTAATCTACTCGTTAACACATCACATGCAGCAGACACACTGGCCTCAAGCAGTCAAAACAAGCTGGTACTGTGCTCTGGGGGAATCCAGCGTTGAGCTGATCATTCACCATCGCCGGGGGTTACACAGGCCGGCTGCTTGTAGGTTAGACCCGGTCAGGTAACACGGCTAGTCCCTGTATATTCCCAGACATGCAATAACCTCAGGCCCTGTATGTTTCTCCACATTCTCTGGTCACAGTACAGGCAGTGGGAGGTAAAATACAGAGTGGGTGAAAAGTAACTAGGCATTAAAAATTGGCTATATAACTTGTAGCATCACTGGAGTCATGATGAAAACAGTCTCTAAATAGACAATAGTAAATAGGATTTCATATGAAATGATTCATATGAATCAAATTCAACGATTGATGATGAATTAATCATATAACATTTTGCCAATATGGTGGGGGCGCAACAGCCTGGAGATTATGCCCATTCAAGGAGATCCTTAAACTATCACATAATACATAATTTTGTTAGGAAAAAGAGACTCGTGAGCAAGAGTTTGTGAGACGTGTATAATCAGAGTTGCTTCTGTATAGAAATACTAGGGCATACATACACCTCATTTTTTGAGCTTTAGGTCATGTCTAAGATGGTAATTCACTGTTGTATCATTGTAGATAGAAGTTGTCTTCTCCTGGCCATGTTCAGCCTTTTTCCCGTATAGGGGTCGCCACAGCGAATCGTCACACTGACGACTTGCATGCTGACATTTGGCACGTGTTTTACGCCGGATGCCCTTCCTGACGCAATCCTGATTCGAACCCGGGGCACAGCGGCAAGAGCACTGTGCCTTAACCACTAGCCTACCAGGGACGGCTTTGTTGTATCATTGTAGATAAATCAAAAAAAAAAGGAAAAGCATGCCGCAGGCTCTTTAAAATCATGATAATGCTCCTTCTTCTTTCTAACGATACTTCTTCTTTGTCATCCAAGCATCTCCAAATCCAAGCTGCTATTTCAATTCACATTCTAGAGCCAGTGTGTGGGTTGCCTGTTCTGGACGACTGTAAAAAACATGGCTGTCTCCGTGATAGCTACAGTATAAAAGGCTCATTCAAAGCTAAATAAAATGCAACAATTCTTATTTTCTGGTGATTACATATTAATGAAAATTTTGCATACTATAGTTCATTTCTGCTAATAAAGCCTTCTAGAGCTTACACAGCAGCACAGCAGTGCGGTAGTTAGCGCTGTGGCCTGACAGGGACCTTGCTGTGTCAGAGTTTACATGTTCTCCCCTGTGCCTGCGTGGGTTCTCTCTGGGTACTCCAGCTTCCTCCCATAGCCCAAAGATATGCATCTTAGGTTGACTAAATTTCCCCTAGGACAGGGTGTGAGTGTGAGTGGTTGTCTAAGTGTCAGCCCTCTTGACCATTGTCAGTTGGAGCCAATCCCAGCTGACATTGGCCGACCCATGACCTTATTCAAGAATGAGCGGTATAGATAATGGATGGATGGATGAATTGTTAGGCAGCCCAAAAGTAAAAATGCTGTCTGTATCATGTAAACATATTGACAAAGAAAGGGAGAGGATGGAGTAAAAGGGAGTAGGAATCAGCACACATTTCATAACAGGTGCTCTACTGAATGTTATGTCACTGAAGTAAATTATAGTACTGCTGGGCTATAGTTAGTTATTGTTGCATTACATGAAATAAAATGAATGCCAAGTATGTTGCATAGTAGTTATTTTAAGGAGAGTCTGTTCATTCTGAATTGAATGAATATACTGCAACAATATATAGATGCTGTTGTCAGAAAGTTCAAAAGATGTTGGGTTCATTCAAGTTCATTATGAGGTGGTGAGAAACGTAGCCTTACGCTCAGCAATTTCACTGCTGGTGTGATGTACTTTTATAATGAAAGAAACACATTTCATATACATTTTAAATTCTTGGTTTGTTGCATTCCTTATTGGTAGCTTATAAATGTACAGTAGATGTTGTGTATTTTTGTAAGTTTGGGTTCCAGAGAAAGATCTTTTTGGGGGTTTTGGGCTGAAAAAGTTTGGGAACCCAAAGTCTAATCCAGTGTCACCTCATTTGTGTTTGTGTTTGCATATGGCCCACGCAACATTACTATGTAACTGTTGTGTCACTCTCCATTTGATTATATCACATTTACATTTTTTTTTAACCAAGTAATTCAACAGAGTTAGACATGTGCTCACACCACAATAATTCATCTTCCCTTCCTTCTTTCATCCACCCCTCCCCCATCCCTCCATCTCCAGGTCAATGTGTTTGTCCTGCTGTCTGTGGTGTGTGTGCTCCTTAATCTGGCTGGATTCATCCTGTGCTGCCAGGGAGCCCAGCTGGTTTCCAGTATGACCAGCTGCAAACTGGTGAGGCTGCTACCTGTTTGTGTCTGTCTGAGTTTGGCCTCATCATTTGTAGATTATCTGTTTTCAGTATCCTTCAGTCTCCCTGCTTCCCTCTGTTCCTCCTGTGGGAAGTGAACAGGAAAGGACATCATGCTTATTAATTTGTATGTATTCCAAGTTGAACCAGTTTACTGGGGAAGATGGTAAATCAAATTGTTCTTTATCATTTAATTGCTTTAGGTAGAAAAGAGAAAAGCGGGGTACCAAAAATCGGGAGTACACTATCTTTGTGTGGATTTGCCTGTCTTGAGGGGAGCAAATGTTAAATCACTGAATTTTATGAAAAAGAAGTGGTTTAAGGTTAGACTTGAGATTGGGTTTGGTTAAGGTTAGGTGTAGTGCCTACAAGTCCAAAACAGACATTTTGAAGAGATGTTTTATCCTGAGAAATATTCATAAGTGGGGGAGGTGACAGTGCGGTGGGTGGAGCAGTCATCTCCCAACCAGAAGGTTGAAGTTTCGAATCTCGGTGCCTCCAGTCCACATATCGAAGTGTCTTTGGGCAAGACACTGAACCAATAAAGGTGATTATCCTATTGTTCTATTATCCTAAGTAATAAACTAACTTTACTTTATTTCTGCACTGGAATCTGGATAGACCACCATAGAAATTTGCTAAATACTCACAGTCTCTTTTGGATAAGAAAATGCTCTTAGATTTAAAAATGTGAAATTGTGTTAACCCAAGGTGGTGTAAAATATCTACACGGAAATTAGAAATGTTTAGTTAAACTGATAAATGATCCCAAACCTGAAGTTACAAGTGATACAGAAGTCTGGTGAAGACTGGTGATTCTGCCTGTTTTTTAAGATGCTTGATAAATTAACCACTACCAGAGACTTTATGTTAATCTTGACAGTCTAACCTCCTCAAAAGATTACTTAAGAAATTGTATTTTTAATTTCTTTATTTTAATGATTGTGTGCTTGCTTTTGTCTTTAATCCAAAATGAACTTTCCTTCCAACCATATGAATTTACTTTCTTACTTTGTGTGGATGCCTAGACTGTCACTTCTGTGTTTAAGATTGATGTTCACATACTTTGCTCATATGTGTGATTTATGCTTCATACCAGCCATGGTGGAAAAAAGTATGACTCACATACTAAGACATACTAATTCATAAAATGAGCTTAAAAGATTAATCTCTCAATCAATTATAGTACGCTCCTACAGAGCCAACCAGAAACCATTCCATAGACACAGAGTCCCAGTCAGTCGGAGGACTCCAACCTCTGGACTTCTGAACCAATCAGACGAAGTCTTTAGTCAAGCTGAATTTCAATTCAGTTCAATTCAGTTTTGTATAGCACCAAATCACAACAAAAGTCATCTCAATAAACTTTATAAAGTAAGGCCTCCCATTCTACTTCTGTAGACTCTAGGAACCACAAGTAGACCTGCACCCTGAGAGCGAAGTTCTCCCTTGGGACGTTAAGGCACTATGAGGTCTTTAAGATATGATGGAGCCTTGTCATTAAGGGCTTTGTATGTTAGGAGAAGGATTTTAAATTCTATTCTGAATTTTACAGGGAGCCAGTGGAGAGAAGCTAATATGGGAGAGCTATGATCTCTCTTGCTAGTTCCTGTCAGTACTCTGGGTGCAGCATTTTGGATTAACTGGAGGCTTTTATGGAACTATTGGGACATCCTGATAGTAAAGAGTTACAGTAGTCCAGCCTGGAAGTAACAAATGCATGGACCAGTTTTTCAGCATCCCTTTGAGACAGGATGCTCCTGATTTTAGCTATATTGTGCACAGATGAAAGAAGGCAGTTCTAGAGACTTGGTTTACGTGTGATTTAAAAGACATAGCCTGGTCAATGGAAATTTATGTTGTTTCCTGATAATATTGCCTAAAGGGAAATGAATGAATGACTATGTAACCCCTCCTTGAGACACCATCAGAACAATCCTGTGATGATCAGTTTAATTTAAACACGGTTTTCCTTCGAGACATTGTAAACGCCAGAAACACAGAAGGATCCTGGTGAAGCTAGCATCCTAGAGAAATCACCGGCCAATTGAGAAGCAGCTCCCCCTGAGAGTGAGCCAGCCCAATCCAGTGATGACAGATTATCACAAGTCTCCAGTTTAGGACCATCTTGGAACTTCTGACCCATCTCAACTCTGGCCTAAAGAGGGTCCAAATTCAGTGCTTCTCTTCTCCTGGCCATGTGAGCCCTGCCAACAGCTAAGTACACCCGATAGACTGAGCTCATGAAAACCATAGTTATTACCAAACTAAAGTCTCTAACCTATCGAAATTGAGTTAATTTTTCTCTACGGATTCGGGACTAAACCCCAGAATTTAGATTTAGCTCAATGTTAGACCATTGTAACTCATTCTCCACCATTGCTAACCAGAGACCAGTGGTTCCTCCAGCCATCTACTGAACACATCTTGTTCTAACTGTACCATTTGAATTGCGTCTCTCACCCCAATCATTTGTCCTGTGTACATATTGTAAATAAAAAAAAATTAGCTTGTAACTGGCTTCATTATGTCATCTTTGGGGTCTCTTCTATTTTCAGTAAATTGGTCAATGAACTGGTAGAGTTCACTGCTTTCAGATGAGACTGAATTAATTACTCTTGTTAACCACTTAATTGACAGTGTGATGTCACTCAAAACTATCTGTTGCCCTAATCTAATGAGGTATTGAAATATTAAAATATTAATGTCCAGGTTCATAAAGTGTAGTAAGATCCACTACATAGGGTAAGTCTCCAGGAAATTAATGTCTATGTCATGACCCGTAAGTTACAAAAACAAGGATGTGTGGGTGTGTATGTCAGTATTTCATCATGTCCTAAAAAGATCCTGATCAGTTGTAAAAACATTGTTGTCAGTCACATCCCACATAAAGTCAGCAGCAACAGGAAATCACCACTCTCTGTGTGTTTAAAATTAAATCAATTAAAATAAACAAGAATCACAAAATTCTGAAATAATCCACCAAATGTCTGAAACTATCATGGAATCTTATTTCCATCTGCTTCTTTTCACACTAACATATTTGACTGGAGCTAATTTTCATTTCATTACATTCATTTATTTATTTTTAGCATGAAATCATATATTCTGCTGGACTAACAGGGAATGGAATATTGTGGGGAAAATTCTGTGCCTTTGAATAAATGTTGATCAGCCACAAGGAAGATTGTAGTGGAGAAAAGAAAGATGCCATAAATACTGCTGTAGCCTCACAGCTATAAGGTTCTGGGATTGAACCCCAGCTGACCTGGTAACTTTCTGTGCAAAGTTTGCATGTTCTCCCTCTTCCTGCATGGGTTTTCTCCGGGTACTCTGGCTTCCTCCCACAGTCTGAAGATGTGCATCTTAGGTTGACTGGTGACACTAATTTGCCTGCAGGAGTGAATGTGGGTGTGTGTGGTTGTCCGTTTCTGAGTGTCAGACCTGTGATAGACTGGTGACCTGTCCAGGGTGGACCCTGCCTCTCGTCCAGTGTCATTTGTGATTTGCTCCAGCCTGGAATACCTTGATACAACCCACTCTTGACTGTACCAATTCATGCAAGAGGAAAAATATAAATTCACAGATCATAAGAGAGCTGTTAAAGGAATCTGGTATGGTAGATATGTGGAAGGACTTTCACCTATTACTCTCCTTGACATGCAGAATATTCCAGGTTAGGAATAATGAAAGCAAAATAGGTGTTAGAAATGTTTCTGATCATTCAGGAGTGCATCTTACACTGCACTTGGAAAATAAAAAGAAAGATACAGCATTGAGACTTAATATCAGCATGCTTAATGATGGAGGCTTCAAAGAATACATAAAGACAGAACTTAAAGAATATCTGGAAAACAATGACAACTTACTGTGGGGATGCCTAAAAGGCAGTAATAAGAAGTAAACTTATAGCCTGTGCTGCTCATAGGAAAAAAGAAGAACAGACTTGTACTGAAATTACAGTCAAAAATGAAAAGTCTAGAAACTCAACACTCAAATCATAAAGATCCCTAGATGTTAGCTAAATTAAAAAGTGTCCAGAAAGAAATAAATACCATCTGTGAAAGACAAAATGATGAAAAAATAGGTTTCTTAGACAACAGTATTATGAAACTAGTCCCAAAGCTACGAAGATGTTATTTTAGAGAATATGCCAACAACAGGCTAAGAAGACCATTTATAAAATAAGAAATGCAAGAAATGGTAAGATGTGTCATAAACTGGAAAATATTCAACAATCTTTTGAGATTTACTATAAGGACCTATATGCCCAACTGATCAAACTTGTCTCCTTACTAAATGATAAATTCCCGCAGTCTCTGGATTGTCCCTTAGTAGAAGAAAATCAAAATGGAAGGTTGACAATCGAGATAACTGCCAAAGAATTAGATAAAGCCATCTCCTGACTGAAGGCAAACCAAACACCTGGGTCAGATGGTTTCAGTGCAGAATAGTTCTTTAACAACACCCTTAAGGAGGGACAAACAGCTCATTCATGGAATGAGGAAATTATATCAAAAATCCCTATAGGAGACAAAGACAAGGAGGAGTGCGGCTCATAGACCCATATCGGTTTTAACACAGACTATCAACTATTTTCTTCAGTAATTGCCAAAAGGATTGGAGAGACTATTTCTGAACTAATTGACCTGGATCAAACAGGGTTTGTCAAGGAGAGGCAAACACAGGTGATCTTAACATGTAATTGACCATATGAATAGAGAAATGATCAGCGCCACACTTCTCAGCCTTGACGCAGAAAAGGCATTCGACTTGGTTGGATGGGGATCCACAATAGTGGAAAAGCATGAAAAATCTCAAGGCTACAAGACCATCTCCAGAGATCTGGCTGTTCCTGTGTCCACTGTGCACAACTTATAATTTGACAATTGTCAAGTTTGACATTGGTCTTGACATTGGGTGTGGTCAAGATGGCGCCGTTGTGAGGACGCCTGTTTCAGTAGCTCCCGTGTGTTTGTTGTTTTCGGTGTTTGTGTGTTGTTGTTGTTTTTGGCGTTTAGTAAGGTATGACCTCGGTCTCGCCTGTTTTTTGTTTTGTTTTTGTTTTTTCGTTTTCTTTGCTTCTTTTCTCTTCCTCCTCTGCAATGGAGGGCGACGGTCGTCGAGGCAGGCCTCTTGCTTACTCGCGTGATCAGCTATTGGCGCTGAGTAAGCCTGTACTGCCGCCGGGAGATCGGTACATAATTCCGAAGGAGTTGTTGAGAAGACGTCGGGGATGTAGAGCCGGAGTTAAAGTGAAGGCTAAGAGAAGGAGACACAAGCCCGCTGTTCCTGGGATTATAATGGGGAATGTTCGATCTTTGGCTAATAAAATGGATGAGTTAGCCGCACTGGTCAAGACTCAGAGGGTGTTTCGTGAGTGCAGCTTATTGAGTTTTACGGAGACATGGCTGCATTCGGACATCCCAGAAGATAACATTTCGGTTCCTGGTTTTGTGACAGTGCGGGCGGACAGGAACGTGATTGACAGTGGTAAGAAGAAGGGAGGAGGGATTGTACTATTTGTGAATGATCGTTGGTGTAATCCCGCTCATATCCATGTCAAGGATCGGTTATGTAGTCCGAATGTGGAACTACTAGTAGTCGGGCTTCGTCC
>NW_018127920.1:4670500-4672417 GCF_001952655.1 Monopterus albus | reverse complement strand
TTGAGAGTAATTGTTTACTGAATCAGCTTTGTATATATTTGCATATGTTTTATTCATCATGTGATTATGTATATGTACTTGATTGATTGTGTTGGGTTTGTTTTTAACTTTTTAACGTATTTTATATTTTGTTTTATATTTTTAGTGAGTTATCTATTCTATTTATTGGAATGTGTGTTTGATATTGATTTTGAACCGCTGCTGAAACAATGCAGTTTCCCAGATTGGGATTAATAAAGTATTTCTATCTATCTATCTATCTATCTATCTGGATGTGGACAAAAAAGAAAAATAGATGACTGATTGCAAGGAAGGACTGTTCAAATGGTTGATAAAGAACCTTGATCAACTTCCATATAGATCCAAGATGACCTGCAGGACCAGGGTGCAGCAATGTCAGCTTGCACTATCTGTTGCCATCTGAATGACAAGGGACGCTATGGTAGGAGACCCAAGGGGACTCCACTGCTGAAATAGACATAAAAAAGACAGACTGGAGATGCCAAAACTTACCTGAGGAAGTCACAGTCCTTCTAGGAGAATGTCCTGTGGACAGATGAGACTAAAATAGAGCCTTTTGATTGAGTACATCATTCTAATTTTTTCAGCAAATGAAATGAGGCCTTCAAAGAAAAGAATGTGGTCACAGTGGAAGTTCACTGATGTTTTGGGGTTGCTTTACTGCTTCAGACAGTGGATGTCTCAACTGTGTGTATAGCATTATGAAATCTGAAGACTACCAACAAATTTTGGGGTGCAATGTAGGCCCAGTGTCAGATAGTTGGGTCTTCGTCAGAGTCCAGGAGTCTTATAGCAGGACAAGCTGACCTGCAGGACCAGGATGCAATGATGTCAGCTTGCACAGATACTGTATTTGCAACAGTAAAAGCAGCCCCTAAATTGTGGAATACTCTACCTCTTAATGTTAGATCAGCTGCTGACCTGACTACTTTTAAATCATTGCTTAAAACATATTTATTTTCCTTGGCTTACCTAGTAGGACCTTTTCTTTTAATTTATTGAATGTATGGCATCTGTGTGTCTGTGTTATTGTGCTGTTTTATTTTTGCACTGATCCTATTTATTTTATTTTAGTTATTTATTGTGATTTTATTCTGCCCATGTAAAGTATTATGGTCAACTGAATGTTGTTTTTAAAGTGCTATATAAATAAATTAGATTTAATTTGATTTGATTTGACAATGACCCAAAGCAGATTTCAAAAAGCACCCAGAAATGGTTTCAGACAATGTGCTGGAGAGTTCTGAAGTGGCCAGCAATGAGTCCAGATCTAAATCACATAGAGCAACTGTGGAGAGATCTCAGAACAGCAGCTGGGAGAAGGAACCTTCAAATCTGAGAGACCAGGCAAATGGGAACCATGAAGAGGCTGCAAGGAAAGCAGCAACCACCAAGTACCTGCAGAGAGTAAGGCAAGTCCTGAGAAGTCAGCTGAATGTAAAGAACAAAGTCCAGGCAATTAACACCTATGCCCTGCCAGTCATCAGGTACCCTGCTGGCATAATAACCTGGCTAAAGGAGGAGATAGAGGCCACTGACATCAAGACAAGGAAGCTCCTTACAATGCACGGTGGGTTTCACCCCAAATCCAGCATCCTGAGACTGTACAGTAAGGGGAAGGAAGGAGGCTGACGATTAGTGAGCGTCAGAGCCACTATCCAGGATGAAACAACAAAGATCCATGAATACATCAGGAAGATGGCCCCGAGTGATGATGTCCATAGTGAATACCTCAGGCAGCAGAAACCAGAGGAACAAGGGAAGGAAGAGCAGGAACCCTCATGGAAGGACAAACCTCTGCACGGTATGTACCACCGTCAAATAGTAGAAGTGGCTGATATTGAAAAATCCTACCAGTGGCTGGACAAAGCTGGACTGAAAGACAGCACAGAGGCA
>NW_018127920.1:4657258-4670060 GCF_001952655.1 Monopterus albus | reverse complement strand
ACAGATCCCAGGAACAACATCTGAGATCTCTGTCCAGAAGAGTGCAGTCCTAGGAACAGCTAAGATACTGCACAGGACCTTCAAGCTCCCAGGCCACTGGTAGAGGACCCGAGCTTGAAGGAAGGAATAAGACCACTCCAACGTGGGGGGCAAGTGGGGGATTTTATTATATATGTATGTACAGGTCTGTATTTATAAATACTTTTATTTTCTGCACTTTCTTTTGCTTGCACATTACGTCCGTACTTTCTGTTATCTCAGCCTTATATTGTTTACTTGCCCTTTGCTATTGCCATACATAAAGATACTGTATGTACATATATATTGAGAGCCGCAGTACCAGAGTCAAATTTCTCATGTGTCCAGCACACTTGGCCAGTAAAGCTGATTCTGATTCTGATTTAAAAAATGAATGGTTCATACTACTACTACTAATTATTATTAATAACTCTGTCATGGCCAATGACTGAGGTGACAAATTAATTCACAGGCAAGTCACTACAATTTCCAATGATCATTTATTGATATAATAATTGATAATATTAAGGACAAGCTACAGAATTACCTTATCAATTCTCTGCAGAGAATTTTTGGTCAAGCGTGAACACAATGCGTGTCTCTCTTCTTGTCTCTCTTCCTCTCTCTGCCCTCTCTCTCGTCTTCCTTCTCTCTTCACCTAGCTTTTTATGTCCCTGACAATGTTACAATTTTTCTCTTGCTCTTACGTCAATTCTCAAACTTAACTTTTACACCTCCCTTTTACAGAAAGCTGCTCTCTAGATGTTTATAAGTTATCTCCAGACCAAGGTGACACTGTGAGCTAAACATAGAGGACATGAGCCCACAATGTTCTGCTTTAGCCAAGTGCAAGGCACATTATCTTTGTCAGTATTCTTGACTTAGATAAAGATCAGATCACATTTTATGACAAATTAATGCAGAAAACCATGAAATTCCAAAAGGTTCACATACTTTTTTTTGCCACTGTATGTGGCAGTCATCCGTGGACATTAACTTTTGTTAAAGCTACTTAATACACTAGATGCTATTATTTATTATTCTAAATGCTATTATTTTAAGTTGCTTCCAAAGAAAATATCTTGATATTTCTGGGGTGTCATGAATTAAGAATGTTTATATCATACCGAATCAACCCTCTGTTGCTCTCCCTCTCTGTTTCAGAGTGAGGATGGGCATATATGTTACTGCTGCTCCCTTTCTCCCAGCTCCAAATGTACAGAGGAAAAGCTGCTGGAGCTCCACCCTGCCCACAACTGCAGCACCATGAGGATCCTGCTCAAGGTATGCCTCTATACAGTACTGCTGAGGATCCACTGTGAGCTCACCAGTGAATATATCCTGTTCAGGAATGCAGCGTTTCCCTAACTGGAAATCCACACTGAAAGCAAGATGTAAGCCCGACTGAAGCGTGATTCTATTCAGTTCACACTGCAGCCATATGTGAGCGGCACATTATGTGTCTTTAAAGTCACCAGAACAGCTGTTTGTCTGTCAGGACAGCGGCCAGAGAAAGTGTCTTTACCAGACTGACCAACAACATGTGTACTGGACAAAAATTGTTTTTTGCATGTTTCTCAGGAAGAAATCTCATTTTATGTATTCTATGGATTTTATAGATTTTCCCCATCTCCTTACAGAGGGTGAAAGTGAAACAAAGCAGCCCATCATTCCTTACAGATACCAGTAGAATCAGAAACGAAATATATGTGATTTTAAACCGCTGTGATTTTAAACCTGCTTCACTAAACACGGCACAAAACAGGCCCAAATCATAAAAAATTGTCAGGGTTCCAGGGAAGACACGCATCTCAGATTCAGTGTGGACTAACACATTTGACAGATTGGAATTCGATCTGTAGCAGGAGATGTGCCTAGAAAATGCTTTCAGTGTGGATTAGAGGTCACAGTTTTAAAAATTGTAAGGGAAATGAGTGCGATTCTTGTGAATGCAATGTGTCAGGAATGTGTCTTCAAATCTGGCACAAATGTCCACTTGGACTCAAGGATGATCTGATTAGAATTTGGTGGTCAAGGTGACCTCACTTCTGTCCCACACCTGTGAATTGGTGGAGGCGATTGGTGTTCATCCAGAATAAACACATTTGAATAAATGAAGTCTTTTGAAACAACTTTTATAGTTAGCCACAGTGGGACTGTATCGTCTGTTCTGCACTGTCATAATGTTAATGTTATTTGACTTTTCTGTTCTCCTCCTGTCTGCTACTGCTCTGACAGAGCATCAATCCGTACTGAAACTGGCACAGTGTTAATTACATTAGTTGTGGTATAACAACCTAATGTTGTGTGAATATAGTTTAGGAGCTGTACTTTCAAGCCAGCTTATACTAGCTGAAAATCTGAATGGTTAATGTTGGGTAAAAATAACATTAGATCCACTTAATGACTCCTAAACTGTGCTCTTTCATTTGACAGTTTACTATTTTTGATCAAATAAAGATGTCATATCTTTCCACTGAACTCTGACTGGCTTTGTGTCCTGCTCCTGTAGTGTTTACACTCTGTCTCTTAGCTTCAGCATGACGTGTGTTTCATATAAGGGTTACATGTAGGGGTGTGTTTTATGTCCCGCATAGCCCAAGTGAGTGGTGGATTGATAGTTGCTGTGTTAACAGGATATACTGGTCCTGAAGTGGGACTGCAATACTCCCAAAACCAGTATTTCAAGACTTTGCTGAAGTAACTGAGAGAGGAAGCCCACCTTTAGCACAGTAACAGTTGTAAAATTTGCCTTAACGCTGTTTCAGAATTAATAATCTTGTCTGCCACCGCACTCAATTGATCCAACAGTCGCTGACTGTTTGCAGTTTACAAGTGCAAGTTGTGTCATTAAACTTCACTGTGACATATTAATAAACCATGTGAAATGTAAGCAATGCACTATTATATGCATTCCATAAAAACAGAGCCCTTGGTCTTTTTATGGACAAAAGATAAATTACTTCTGTCTGTTCTATTGTAACTGTTCTATTGTAACTGATGGGAGTATGTCTTTTTCTCTCACAGAAGGTGTTGTTTGCACTGTGTGCTCTCAATGCTCTGACCACAGCTGTGTGCCTCATGGCAGCTGCTCTGCGATACCTGCAGATCTTCACATCAAGAACACCCTGCATGGTATGAACACACATAGTCAGGTGTGCTGCAGTCAGGCATTACCTACAATAGATTGGTGTTGTGCCCTATATCCACATCAGTAAAAAAGATGCACTACCAGTCAAAAGTCTGGACACACTTTTCCAATGAACTGAATGGGAAAGGATCATCACCTTTATTGGCCAAGTATGTTACACACAAAGAATTTGTTTCCGGTACAGAACCGATGGCAGCCATCTGCGGCACCAGCTCAAATGATGGCTCTAACCATCTTACCCAAGGACACTTCGATACACGGACTGCCGGCACCGAGGTTTGAACCTTCAATCTTCTGGTTGGGAGACAACTGTGCTACCCACCGCACCATGAAAGAGTGCACTAACATTTGACTGGTAGTGTATATGTTGAGGAAATCTACATACATATCCTGAGTAACTGATTGTAATCAGCAGTAAGCCTGAATGTCACAGACTCAAGCATTTATTGGTGGCCTCAATAAACACAAACAAGAGCTGGAGTCAGGCTGTGGTTAGACTAGCTTAGCATAAAGAACATTTAAAACATTTAAAGTTGGGCTGAAGCAAAATCACTGATTTGTTTCAAAACACACTATCAATGTTAGAAAATAACTGCTGAAAATGTGACACTGAACTATGTAGTGCTGAATTGTGGTGTTAGAACGTTTCATAATTCTTTAGTTCAGGATTTACTGGGTGGGGCAGAAAGCATGGCTTGATGACACACTGGAGCCATGCTTAACATAATAACCCCCCCCAGCAGAGGGGAGAGCACACATCCCTGGGGGGCGCCTTTGCTTATTGTCCCGGTGCTGGATGTGGTTTTCCCCAGCCTCACCTGCTGCTTCCTGTCTGTCAGAAAGGTAGTAATCCACTGTCAGGTGGGGGCAGGCACAGTGAGCTGGGTCAGTTTGGAGTAGAGGATGTCCAGGATGATGGTGTTGAACGCTGAGCTGAAGTCCACAAAGAGGGCCCGTGCATAGGTCCCTGGGGAGTCGAGGTGTTGCAGGATGTAATGCAGTGCCTGTGGTGTGACAAGCTCAAAACACGTTTTTAATTCTGTTTTGTCCATATGAGCTAAAGCTAAAAAAAAAAACTTAAAATTGATTTTTAAGCCATGTAGCTAGTTTTGTGTGTAATTGGTGCATTTTATTAGTGTTTCTTTTGTACTACTACACAATCAGTCCCTCTATGACAGCATTATGCACATCCTGCCCTGAGGTGTCCATTCACCATGTGACCATCCATCCATCCATCCATTATCCATACCGCTTATCCTAATGACAGATGCGGAGGGGCTGATATTGGGCAAGAGATGAGGTCCATCCTGGGCAGGCTGCCAGTCTACCACAGGGCTGATACTTATAGATGAACAACCACACACACTCACACTCACTCACTATGGGAAATTTAGTCGCCAGTCAGCCTAAGCTGCATGTCTTTGGACTGTGGGAGGAAGCCAGAGTACCTGGAGAGAACCCATGCAGACACACAGAGAACATGCAATCTCCACACAGAAAGGCCTCGGGTTGGCCAGGGCTCAATCCTGGAACCTTCTTGTTGTGAGGCAACAACGTTAATCACTGTTCCACCATGCTGCCTGCCATATGACCTGTATGCCTAAAGAAGTGCATCTGATGTTATAGCATTTAACATGATGTGTGATGTCACGTGTGCCTGCTCTGTTAGGATGAGCCCAGGGCCACAGCAGAAGAAAGGGAGGAGCCTGCTCAGGTCCCAGATCCAGATGAGTTTGTGGCCCCAGCCCCACCTCCCTCCTACTTCTCCACTTTCTGCTCATACACACCACGCTTGGCTCGCCGGTAACTGTCCAGACACGCATACACAGTGTCGGTAATGTAATGCCAGTTGTCTTACAGTATTTTTTGCCCATCATTTGATACACCATTACAGTCTTGGGGCCTCATTTTTGACTGTTGCATACACACAAAACAGGACTGCTATCCTTCTGACAAAACAGAATTTTTTGAGGGATTACTAAGTACTTTTGTCCATGCAACAATTACTGTTCAACATTTCATTTTTTAATACAACTTTATATGAATATTCATAATTGTTGGAGTGTTGTAGGTGTATTTTGAGAGCCATTCATGTGTACACAATATAAGATGACTGTGATTTAAAAAGAGAAAATTGTGTGAGAATTGTGTGTGCACAGTTTTTACAAAAACATCTCATATTTTGGTGTACACCACTGTTGTCTTTTATACAAACATGTGGTATGAACTGTATGCACAGCTTTAAAAATGAGGGCCCTGACTGGCTAATCCTAACAGACTGCTTCTACAGTTGTACTCTACTCTCAAGGCCAATTCATGCATTCTATGCCGCATGTCTGCTAAGGTTGAGTGATGTATTTTCATCATCTTACCAGGTCTGCGAGGGTCCGCACAAATCTGGTAAGATGACAAACATACGTGTGCAGGCCAACAAAGCCCCAAGTGCACGTATACCAGAAAACCAAAATGGACGCCTGTTTTGAATAATGGTTTATGTGAGGAGATCCGCTGCTACCCCCATCTTTGTAATCCCTCATTAAAAGAGTATGAAGATACTAAAATGGCACAGAACTCCTGGAAGGAGATCGCCTAAAACATGTGGTACATACATAGATGGGTGCATGCTGTTTTCTTTTAATGCACATGCATGGAAAGAATGTCAAAATGCCCATGCTTGGAGAGCATCAGTCTACACAGACAGAATTCAGACCCTGTTTTGGAAGTATGAATTGGAGCGTGTGCGAACCCCTCATCAGTGTCAGCGTATGCATGAGGGTGTGCAGAAACCATAAATTCCCCGTCAATGTCCTGTGCAACACTATAATTGCATTTTTTCTTGATTCCTGTTTTGATGTGATTGATTAGCTTGGTAGACTGATTAGTTTGCTGTTTGTTTTTTCAGGATGCTTGGGGACAGTGTGATCCCTCTACCTCATATCTATGGGGCTCGGATCAAAGGGGTTGAGGTCTTCTGTCCGTTAGAACCACCACCTCCATATGAGGCTGTTGCTGGAAGCTCTAACAATGCAGTCATAGAGGTAAAATAGCATCTTTTACACTTTTGCTTGACTGACATTTGGTTTTTAACTGATACTGATACTGATACCATGTTTGAAAGTGTAAATTATCTGATAACAATAATAATGGTTTTTACGAACATGTTGCAACCATGACATGGATCTCTTACAATTTTTTAAAGAATTGTGACCAAGATAGATACTGAGATTGACAGTTTACAGTTGAAAAAATCAATAATGTAAGGGAGACGACCTCAAGCCTGTCCAGCAGTTTGTTATTACCTGTCAGCTGTCACATGTGTGGATAACAATAAACCTGTGATTAAGATGCTATATCAGCAGATTGAAAAAGGACCAGTGGTTCAGTATTTTTAATCCTTTAACTATGTATTTTATTGACAGCTTTCCACAAATATCATCTTGCAAAGATCTGAAGCTCGTTTTGAACAGTAATATATCATTGTCATGATCACTTTTTGTCAAAGCTAAAAAATTTCTTATAGGAGGTTTTCCCACCTGGGATTTTTAACCCTATACATCAACAACTACAAATTATGCTTCTGTACTACTGCACAGTATATTTTTCTGCCTCTTAAATTCTCTCATTAGTATCCAGCGTTTCTTCTATAAGAGCACTAGTAATAATCTCATGACCCCGCCATGCCACACAACAAGCCTCTGTCAGGTGCCTCTCTCTATATCTCCTCCCTGTTTCAATCTGATTCACCTCTGACAGCTCTGGTAAGAACAACAAACAAACCCAGGAATATATGAAAAACACGAACGTGTGTAACCTCAGAATACCACTTTTAATGGATTTCATATGTAGACAGAGGTTTACAGAAACAAGGTGTTATCTTCACAAATTCTTCACCCAGGCTTCTCTAAGTTACAGTAAGTTTGTGTCTTAATATTTTCTTGTGGAGCCGCAATGTCAATGTACTTGTCTGCACTTTCAGTATGTTACACCAACATCACACTGTGTCAGTAATCAGTGTTGTTATAATAGTTTAACATAACAGCTGATCGCTCAATAATCATCACAGAGAGATGATTTTCCATAAAGCAACTATTCATGCATCCATTCATTATCTGTACCGCTTATTCCTGAATAGTGTCACGGAACAACTAATGTTAGTAAAACAACATTATTGTTGACAATGCTCATGTGACCATACTGCAGTCAAGTGAGTGGTCAATTGCAAAAACCTGGTCATGTGAAGTGCTGTTCGAATTTTGTTGCGCTTCTCCTTATGCAATTACAGTACAGGTGCTCGGAGTGGTCGAAATGGATGTTTAAAGAATCTGACTATTTAGGCAAATGAATGCCAATTCATTCTAAAATGTAAGATATCAAACACATTGTTATTTTCCATGCTGTTGTGTGTATATTTAGGCTTCTTGAAAACACCAATGGACTTGTAATACACCAGGTGAATTTTACTGATAATATACTTCACTGACTACAGCAGTATGAAAACTGAAGACATTCTGCTGTACATGTTTCCTTGAGAGGTTTGCCCAAACTCTCAGTGGATTCCTGTTCAGTGACTTTGACTATGATCATGCAAATGATGAAATAATATTAGTGTCAAGTTATTGAAATAATTTAAAGGAGAGTCCCCACTATTTATAGTGTAACTGACAATGTCCTTATAGTTGTAATTCCATAAAATCCCTGTATGGATTTCTTTGGGTTTAATTAGGGCTGGATAATAAATTGATGTATATCTCTGTGCAATCTCAGTGACAATGATTCTGCTGTGTTTGCATTAGCAGTGAGATCCCTTGCATCAAACCAAGCGCTCCCATTTCCTGGCTAACCTGCGTTAACTAATAACTGCAAAGTGATTTAATTCTGCCTCAACTGCTATTCAGCGCTAGGTTTACAGGTCAGGCAGCGCAACATTTGAAAAATAGTTGCACGAGGGCACAGAATATTTTTCACAATGTCAAACATGTTGGATTTGGTTTTGAATCAGTCTTCTCTTCATGTCTACAGCTGGTCATGTGATGGAATGCTTCTATTGGTTAACACAGCTCGCTTGGTTTGAAGCCAGGTATCTTCCTTCTAATGCAAAAATGGCAGAATCATTGTCACATGAGACTGACATCGCACTGGGATCTAAATAACACTAACAAAATGATTTAATGTGCAGCCCTAGGCTTTATGTACCCCCTTTTGCCTGTTTCAGAATAAGAAAACTTTATTTATCCCAATGGGCAATTCAATTTGACAGCCTTCCCAACAGAACACAGCAGGACATGCTCAGACCATTCCACATAAAACAGATCACAGTATACAGTATTACAGTATATCACACCATATATACCAGTGAAGCAAATCAGCATATACATCTTAGTAGGAAAAATATATAAAAACAGTACTGACATCTATAACAACATCAGTAACCATGTCAATAAAGACTGCTCCTTAATCCATTATCCTTAAAGGTGTATAACAATAATAAAAGAATAATTGAATAAGAGAATTTGAATAGCGATTTGTTTTCCTTGGGGGTGCCTGATAGTGTCTACCCAAAGGCATTAAAACAGATTCTGGATAAAGAACATGGTCAGTTTGACTGATGATTCATTTTGCTTTATGAACCACCTGCTCTTTCCGATGTGGATACAAGTCCACTGTTTGTTGTTCCAGTTTAAGTTTTCAGCATGTGTAAAAACTAGAACTGTTGGACTCTTCTTTCATGTTTGCTAATTAAATTGTTTGCATAATGTGTTAATAGACATTTCATACTTAACACATTTCTCCTACAGTGACAAATTCCTAATATTATATTTTGTGTTTTCTTACTTTTCCATAACTGTGGTTGAACATTAAAAAGCAGGTCAGTGTACCAGATTCCAAGCACCCATTTAATGCAACTGTTTTAAAGAGCCCATGGCATGCTTTTCCTTGTTTTCTGACTTATCTACAACGTTACAATGGTGAATTATCATCTTAAACATGACCTAAAGCTAAAAAAAAAAGAGGTGTACATATGCTCTAGTATTTCTATGCAGAAGCAACTCTGTTTATACAGGTCTCGCAAACTCTTGCTCATGAGACCTTTTTTTCCAACAATGCAAAGTCTTCTGTGATAGTTTAAGGATTTCCTTGAATGGTCATGATCTCCATGCAGTTGTGCGTTCATGCGAGCTTGCCTGACATCCACTGGTGCCATTGTAAAAGCTGAATATTTTGACTGCACATGGTTTTGTGGATATATTTTACCTCCTGCTGCACTGTGTCCAGAGGATGTAGAGAAAAATAAAGGTCAAAGTGTTTATTGTCATGTGCACAGTAAGGAAATGTGTTACCCTGTACAATGAAATTCTTACTTTGCTGTCCACAATGAATCCCAAAACACAAAGTGGAATATAAAGTAGATAAATAAACAGCACATGAAAGAAATATAATAAGAATATAATAAAGAGAATGTATGCTACTTTGACGCTGTATGTGCAATAGTCTACAGTTAATGTACATTTGTGCATGTGCAATTATGCATGTGCAAACTGTGGATGTAACAGTCAGGTGGGATTACATGAAGTAATTCCTGATAATAAACTCTTATCTGCAGTTTAGGAGTCTGATGGCAGTTGGAAAGAAAGAGTTTTTCAGTCTAGAGGTCCTGTATTTCACACTCATAGGAGGTATAGACCTTCGGCCAGAGGGTAGTGGTGTGAACAGTCCATGCTGGGGGTGGGTGGGGTCCCTGAGGCAGCTCTCCTGCAGACTCTGCGGTGGTAGATGCTCTGCAGAGAGGGCAGTGGAGTCCCGGTGATCTTCTCTGCAGTCTTTACCACTCTTTGCAGGCGCTTGTGGTCCATAGCAGTAGTGCTGCCATACCAGACAGTGATGCAGCTGGTCAAGATGCTTTCAATGATGCAGCTGTAGAAGTTGCAAAGGATCCTAGGTGACATGCCAAACCTCCTCAGCCTCCTCAGGACGTTCAGCCACCGTTGGGCCTTCTTGACCAGCTGTGTGGTGTTAGGTGGCCAAGTGAGGTCCTCACTGATGTGGACGCCCAGGTATTTGAAGCTGCTCACCCTCTCCACTTCGAGCCCCTGGATGAACAGTGGCTGATGAGATCTCCTCTCTTTCCTTATGTCCACTATCATCTCCTTTGTCTTGTCCATGTTGAGGCTGAGATTATTGTCCTTGCACCATGACACCAGACCGGCCACCTCCGTCCTGTAAGCTGCTTCGTCCCCACCAGCGATGCATCCTATCACTGCGGTGTCATCTGCGAACTTTAGGATGATGTTGCCTTTGTGGGAGGCAACACAGTCATGGGTGAACAGGGTGTAGAAGATGGGACTGAGGACGCATCCCTGTGGGGTGCCAATGTTTGCAGTGATGCTGGCTGAGGTCTTGTTGCCAATCCTGACAGACTGGGGCCAGTCAGTCCCAAGTCCAGAAGCCAGTCACAGAGGGTTGGGTGCAGACCTACTGTGGACAGTTTGTGGGGGATGACCATGTTGAAAGTGGAGCTGTAGTCAATGAAGAGTATCCTGATGTAGGAGTCTCCATTTTCCAGATGAGGAAGGGAATAGTGGTGTAGTGGATAAAACAAATAAACAGAATATAGTTAACAGTTAATACATATAGTTAACATGTAATATGGAATAAAATACAACAGAGTGGATTACAGTGTGAGTTTAAAAAGTGCTTGTATAACTTCAGCATGCAATGACCTTTGTTCTGTAAAATGTGTGTGTTGGTGAACTCTGAGAGAATTGGTCAGTCTGTTATTGAGAATATCACAGGGTGTTCCCGTAAAAGAGAAGTAAGTTTGAGAATTGATGCAACTGGGACAAAAACAGGATGCAAGATATGGGAATAAAGTAGGAAAGGAGTTGGAGGAGTGTGTGAAGATCCGGAGAAAAGACATGTGAAGAGACTGACTGATTCTCTGCAGAGAGACTAAGACAAGAGAAACTAACAAGGTGATCCTGTATCCCACCTTTGAATCATATACCAATATTATTGTCCAATAAATGATTCTTGGCACTTCAGTGAGTTTCTCTGTGAATTGATTTGCATTTGGCACCCTCCTTTTAACAGCTTGATTGTTTATGAGGGGGAAAAGATGATATTGGATTGGCATTGGCAGATACTCAAGGTTGTGGTATCAGTATTGGACATAAAAAATTCGTATACAGACACACTTAGGAAAGTAGAGTTCACCAGTAGAGTTCAGAAACTAGGAGAGTCTTGGTATATAAATATGCCAAGGTGCACTGAAGCAGTTTTGGTGGCACTCTTTGTCTTGAATTTTTCTTTCATTTGTCACACATTTGTAGTTTCAAATCTCCAATGACTAAAACATCCAAGTAAATTTGGAAATTCAGCAGTTTGTCTTTTTTAATTAATTGAGTGTAATAAGAAAATGAAATTGGTCAATAAACCTATTTACAAACTCAACCTTCTTGACTAGTTGGTCTCTGTTTATTTCAGGAGACAGAGAGTGCTCTGACAGCGCTGACTGTGAATTCAACTACCACTCCACCAGGTGCCTCTGTTCAAGGTAGGACACATGTTCACACACCAGGCAAAAGGGATGACAGAAATGTTGCTTTTACCATCAGACTGATCAGGGAACATAAAGCTCAGACAACTGCTCTGTGACATGTCCGTGCAGATTCTCAGTCATCCAGGTCATAGTAATCTGAAAAAACTTAGAAAAAAAAAACAACTGGACTAGATTTCTAGGTCATTTCACCTCTCATCCAAGAGGCTTCATCAGTTCTGACTGACTGGTGTTGAGCCAGAGATATTTATCCCCCTCAGTGGTGTTTCAGTCCCTTGATGCCCAACAATGTCCCTTAATGACTGAGTCCTAATAGCCCAGTATCGGTGAGAGTTGTTACCTGTCTTTGAATCCTCCCCTGTCGACCGACGCCTATTGTCCTGGTGGAAGTTGAATGTAACTCAATGTGTTTACCTGTCACTAACACACATTCCCATGATACAGGTATTATGTCTAGTTGAACTACTGAGTCTCAGAGTGAAATACAAAAGGAAAAAGGCAGTGTCACAAAAATGAATTTTGCAATTCTTGTGTTGCATACAGTTTTCCCATAGAAAGAACTCAGCCCCTTCAATTGATTCTCAAACTGCTTTTTGGGGGATGGAGATAATTAAAAATTCATGTGCGAGGTTTATGTACTGGAATCTGCCTCTGCATTACTAAACCCCGTTACACTCCTGACTACACTTAATTGCTTTGAATCACCATTGTCATAGTGATACCATCACTATCACTAGATGTTTTATTACCACATTTGTTCACACCACATCACTCTGTGTCTGGGTGTTTTGTCCCTCAGGTGGACCAGTCTCTGCCGCAGGGTGTTCCCTGGTTTGATTTGATTTGATTTATTCTTTCAAACATGTAAAGACAGTCAATATGTCAACACACATAATTTCACACATATCCACAAATGCATTATCAATTTGCTTATACCTAGTACATGCTTGAACGGAGTAGGAAGAAGTTAGACTTATCTAGTCCTACCCCATAACATCATCTTACCAGCATTGGATTGCAAGCAGTATTACTACATGGATAATTTTGTTCTACACCACGCTAGTGATATACTAAAAAAT
>NW_018127920.1:4653440-4653775 GCF_001952655.1 Monopterus albus | reverse complement strand
GGGTAAACTGCAAACTCATTTTTATCTCCTGTATTTCTCTGGTCATGTCGTCGAGTCTCTTGTTATTTGTCTCCATAATTAGTTGCACGAAGCCTTTGAAGTTTTCCTGCTGTTGGTTCATCAGCGCGATGTACATCTGTTTCTGCTGATACAGAATGTCTGTTACTTGTGCCGCTTTGTGATAATCTTCTTCTGCCTCCATATCCTCATTCGCTTCTGATTTATTAGCTCTTTTCCCTCTTGGAGGCATTTTAATAGTTGTAGAATTTGTTCAAAGACTTGAAAGTGTAGAAGATGTGAAAAATCGTAGAACAGACAAGAGGAGCAGTAAAGAC
>NW_018127920.1:4624688-4652668 GCF_001952655.1 Monopterus albus | reverse complement strand
CAGTTATATTTCATGCCAGGACTTGGCAACACTCATGCATTGCTGTGTCGACTCAGCAGCATTTTCATCTGGTGATTGTCAGAGGAGCAGCTGCTGAATCTGAGGAAGTGCTGTTGACTAATGCACATACAGCTCCCGTGTAGCATACATTGTCTTATTATATTCCTGCTAGTTGATGGTCCTTTAAAGCGGGGGGGATTAGTTATTTTAGGAACTGGGACCACACAGGATGTCTTCCACAGAACCGGAACTCTCTCCAGGCCAAGACTCAGATTAAACATGTACAAGACCACTTCACTGAGCTGGTCTGCACACTCCCTGAGGACCCTGGGACTGATGTGGTCAGGGCCTGTGGCCTTACTGGCCTTAATCCTCCTTAACTCCCTCCTGACGTGGTCTGCTGTGAGGCAGAGGGGGCAGGTGAGCGGGGACTGGTCAGGAGATGTAGGCTGTTGAGAACCCCCCGTGACAGTGGAAGGAGGGGCAAGGTCTGGCTGAGGTGTGAGCAGCTGCAGCTGCGAGGGGATGACTGACCTAGAGAGGTGAGACGGGGGGCTGGCAGGGTGGGGGCTAAGGACTGGGTAGGGTCAAATCTGTTAAAAATGATTCAATTCGTTTGCCCAGGCCTGGTCTCCCGCGACCTGGTGATCATCCCCACTTTTTCCATGGCTCGAGATGTGTTTCAGACCTCTCCACACCTCTAGTACATTGTTTGTTTCCATGCTCTGCTCCAGCTTCTTCCTGTAGCTAGCCTTGCACCTCCGGATCATGTACTTTAGTTCCTGCTGCATCCTGCTCAGCTCCTCCTTGTCCCCTGAGAGGAAAGCCCTCTTCTTTTCATTCAGCAATTCCTTTAACTTGGGGCTCACCCATGGCTTGTTATTGGGAAAACACCGTACTCTCCTGGATGGTACGGTATTTTCCCCACAGAAGTTTATGTAATCCGAAACACAGTGTGTGAGGCCGTCTATGTCCTCTCCATGAGGACTGCAGAGGATGTCCCAGTCTGTGGTGTGAAAACAGTCTCTCAGCTGCTCAATTGCCTCCTCTGTCCATGCCTTTACTACTCTGACCTGTGGTGACACCTTTTTCACCACTGGAGTATACACAGGAAGTAGGTGGACAAGGTTGTGGTCAGAGTGACCTAGAGGGGGGAGGGGGCGGAGGTGTATGGCTTCCTGGCATTTGCATACAGTAGGTCCATAGTTTTATTGTCCCTCGTGCAGCAACTAACATACTGGGTGAAGTTTGGGAGGGTGGCAGAGAAGGGGAGGGAGGCATGGTTAAAATCCCCTGAGATGAGGATTTAAGCATGTGGGTGTTGTGTCTGCAACCTAGGCATGGTGCTCTGCACATGCTTGCATACAGCAGTAGCATCGGCGGAGGGATTTATGTACACTGTCACCACGATTACATGAGAGTACTCCCTGGGAATATAGTACGGCGGTGCACTGACAGCTAATAGCTCACTGTCTCTGCTACAGAATTTTTCCTTAACAGTAACATGTCTACCCACATGCTTTAATCCTCATCTTAGGATGGTTATTTATGTACACAGCTAAACCCCTCCTTTCTTATTAATGCTCTCTGCTGTGCTTCGATCTGCACAAACTAGTGTGAATCCATGTAGGGAGACCACTGAATCAGAAATGTCCTTGTTCATCCAGGTCTCGGTGAATCACATAATGCTACTCTCCCTGTACACCCTTTCCACTCTTGTTAGCGCCGTTAGCTCGTCCATCTTGTTGGAGAGGGACCGGACATTTCCCATAATGACAGATGGTAGACATGGCTTATACCTCCGTTTCCTCTCTCAGCGCTTTACTCCAGCCCTACAGCCTCGCATTTTGCGTCGTATCTCCGTGGCAATCTCCAGCTTCTCGAGGGCGAGCTGCTGGTCTCGAGAGTAAACAATGGGGCTACTGCTCCCGGAGTCCCCCGACTCGGGAGGTCACGAAAAAGTATAAAACATAATGTAAACGCAATAAAAAGTTGTACTCCTAGTAGCACTGCTCCACAGAGGCCTACAGAAGAAGTATAACACAAAGCAGGCATGGAAAGCATGGAAAAAAAAAAGAAAATACAAAAGAGGACAGAGCTGCTGGAGCTTGCTGCCAATCCACGCGGCGCCAGGACACATTGAGGGCTGTCTGGTCCCTGTACGACCAGAGCAGGAGCTTGGTTCACATTGCCGGCAGTAAGTCAGACTTGTTTCCGTTGTACGTTGGACTCCGGCAGGGCTGCCCTTTGTGACCGGTTCTGTTCATCATTTTTATGGACAGAATTTCTAGGTGCAGCCAGGGGCCGGAGGGAGTCTGGTTTGGGGCCAGCATGCACTGGGGCGGTTTGCAGCCGAGTGTGAAGCGGCTGGGATGAGAATCAGCACCTCCAAATCCGAGGCCATGGTTCCGGAAAAGGGTGGCTTGTTCCCTTCAGGTTGGTGGAGCGTTCCTGCCTCAAGTGGAGGAGTTCAAGTATCTTGGGGTCTTGTTCACGAGTGAGGGAAGGATGGAACGGGAGATTGACAGGCGGATCGGTGCAGCTTCTGCAGTAATGCGGTCAATGTACTGGTCCGTCGTGGTGAAGAGAGAGCTGAGCTGCAAGGTGAAGCTCTTGATTTACTGGTCAATCTCTGGGCATCTCTGCTTAGACTGCTGCCCCCACGACCCGGTTCCGGCTAAGCGGAGGAAGATGGATGGATGGACGCTGATCTAATTCACTGGATTGGCATCAGCTGCTTCAGTCATTCTTCTCCAACAATGGCTTGGTCACCTGCTGTTTGACCACAGTATCTGCTCACTCATAACATCCAGTGTCGTTCATAACCTGACACTTTGCTCCCCCCTTATGTGGATGTATTGTTTTGGCATTGTTAGTTTAATAGAGCTAATATTCATTTAGAGAGGATTAATTCTTCTAGAATCTTTGTTGCTTCTCACATTCCTTAAAGACTCAATCAAACAGCAAAGCTATTTCCACCAACTACAGCTATAAAATCATTAGCTAAAAATGGTCATACCAGACAGTGCAGAGCTGTAAGCCTCTTTCAATGGATATTCATCATTGGCCAGTTATTGTTGTAGCTTTATAAGTAAACTGTAGGTGTTTGATGCAAGGGATCATACAACTTCCTATCCAGAAGCAATATAAATCTGAAGCATGGCTATTGTTAAAGGCAGTTTTTGTGGTTTTCAAGATATAAAACTTTAAGTATTGTATGCAAGAACACGTGTGATATAACAGTACAAATTGTCTGAGCTGGAGTTTGCTAGAAGTCTGTATTTGCATGTACTGTATGCAATTTACTACATATATTGTAAACCATTACCATATATGTTAATAAGTACTTTGAACTGCTTTTGTATGATATGGTGCTACAGTATAAAAAGAGAAACTGGATTTGAATGCAAGGAGGAATCAGTTCTACACATAACAGTGTGAGCAGTGTGCAGCTTTAGTAGGTTTCTGTCACTTTGTCTGGTTCTGGGTGATTTCCTCATGCTTTTCATCCTGCACTCATCATAATCAGGATGAAAATGGCTTCAGTTGCTTGTAGCCATAATGTGACCTCCATAATATTTGTCACACTAGGCAAAGCAGTCTCCCTTACATGTGTGTATCAAACACACTTGTACTGTTCTTGTATATATGATCATTTGGAAGTTTACAAGTACTTGTGGTGAATAGGTAGGCATCTATGATAATGTGTACTACATTTCTCTGGATGTAAGCATTTGGAATTTAGTGTCTGCCCATATTCTAAGTTTGTGTTATTTGGTTTAAAATGAACTTCAGACACTGGCTTTTGTTCTAAATGCATTTGTGTCCATCTGTTTCTACCTGGTCATAGACGTGAGTCCTCCAATAGTATCTGTGTTGTCAGGGGTCATTCCACAGGCAAATCCCCAGCTCTGGCCTCCTCCTCAGCAGCAGCAACACATTCCAGCACTGAGCTTCTGGAAGAAAGCAAGGATCTGCCGCTCCAACAGTGACCCAGTGTTGATGGACCTTGCTGCTAAAGGTTGGGGTTCTTATTGCTCACGAAGAACTATGCACTCTTTTAAAACTGAGATGAAACCACTGCCACATACCAATTCAGACTACGTAAAATCCGGACTATTGAGCGCACCTGACTATAACCTGACTAAATTTAAGAAGAAACAAAAATGTGTACATATATAGGCCGCACTTGTCTATAAGCTGCAGGTGTCCACGTTGTAACATGAGATATTTACACAGAAAGATGTTGCACAGCTTTTGTCGTCTTTTTGGATTGAGTCAGTTTTTCACACTGCCTTCTCCAACGTCTTACCATCCATTCATCGATTCCAAGTTTATGTGCAGCAGCTCTATTTCCTTCGACAGCCAGATTGATCGCCTTTAACTTGAAAGATGCATCATATGCATTTCTTTGTGCGTTTTCCATGATGGGGGTGTGTGCATGAAGTGCAAAATGACTGATCTGAAGAATTTAGTGTGAGTGCATTTGATTTAATTCAAACAGTTTCATTGGTCAACTGAACTGTTCGGTAATTTCATCGGTCTGATCTGACAAGGCTAAATGTATTGGATGGCATGAAGCTCGTCGAAATCCATAAATTAGCCGCATCGTTGTTTAAGCCGCCGGGTTTAAAGCTTGTGAAAAAAGTAGCGGCTTATAGTCCGGATTTTACGGTACAGTATATACATAATCAGCATGTCAATAAGTCTTTATATTTATTTGATCCTTATTGTCCCATTGGAGGACTCCAGGCCACAAACCTGAACTAATTTGATGTCAGTATTGTTAATGGCACTAAAATTAGCTTAATATATTGTTTAGAGGAGTTACTAGAATCAAGAATCTAAAACACACCTGACGTAGCACTACTATGTCCAAAGTGTCCCACAGGTGGGACAGTGCAATATATTTAAAAAGGTTAATTACATTATGTATTCTGTTTTGACCACAATAAAGGATTGAATTTTGGAGACCTTTTTCTGAAATAGCTGTCACCTCTAAATTTCTAATTTATTTGTGTTATTTTTAATTTTACAGCTTGTACCACTAAAGTTTCACAAGCACTGTTTCACATGAAGCTATGTTGGATATTTATGTATAACTGGAGAACCTGATCCATCTTCCTCCTCTGATGTGTGCTGTAGTGTGGAGCAGCAGTGATACTCCCCTCACTCCATCTCCTCAGACCACAGATTCTTCCACCCAGACCTCCCAGCCCACACTAACTGCCAACACACAGGGCCAGGTCACATTGCGACAGGGCAACAACATCAGTAGGACACCCCGCCGGCCCCGACCCTCCTCCATGGTTGACTACCAGAGCTACAGGCATACGCAGCAGCTGGTAAGGAAAATCCTGGAGCAGCCAGCCTCCCAGGGTCTGGCCCCCGAGGTCCAAGAGCTGGTGGATAGCATACGAAATGTCCTGCAGTCAGATCAGGAGCACATGAAGGAGGCTGTACGCTGTGCCAGTTACATAGAACAGGTAGGTGTCCGTACTAATACATTTACCACTCTGAAACAGTTTCAACACAATCTAAACATTAGATCCTTCATCAAGAAAAATTCACAGGATTACAGGACTATGTTAGTTGTAGTACCTAATGCAAGTGAGCGTGTGTTGTTTCTGTAGTGGAGAAGTCTGTCGGTCAACAAATCACTACAGTTCCAATGAACATTTATTTTTGCAATTGTTACAGAAATTCGCTAGATACATAATCACCTTTGTCCTCTGCAGATGGAAGAGTTTGTGCGTGGAAGCAGCCATAATCCAAGCCTCTGCCTGCTCTCTTGCTTGCTCGTTCCTGATACAGCCTAACACTAGCTCTTATGTACTCTATGTATTCATTAATCATACTGTTTTTCCCCTTGTTTATACCAAATTCTCAGTTTACCGGCAATCCTTGACTTCCCCTTTTCTGGGAATTGTTTGTTAAGTAAGATGGCCGGGACATGAACTCTAATTTTGTGCTGACTCAGCAAGTTCTTCCAAAATAGCATATGAACTTGAGGATGTTACAGCTTCAGCACATGAACTTCTCTAAACAATTTACACAGAGCCCAGGACAGAGATTGCAGGAGCAAGGCAAACATCTTGACTTACAATGTGACCTTTAACTATTAACTAATACACATGTAATATATATGTGTGTGACCTATTCACTCCTGTTGTACTCTGTTACATATTAACTATAACTACATTTGTTTTAACCACTACACTTCCAAGATAATCAATCACTGCAAATTAATATGTTTGTGCTATGCAACATCTACTGTATATTTAGGGGTGTCCTGGACATTGCTTTCCTATTTGCTTGCAGGTGTTCACTGACGCAGAGATGGGTCCCAGTCAGCCTAAACATTCCCAGCAGTGGCAGCCAGCTGGCAGCTCCTCCCAGACTTTGTCCTGGCCCCTCAGGAGAAGGTCAGGTCTGCTGCACCTGCAGAGCTGTGGGGACCTTAGCTCCTTCACCTTTGCAGCACTCGAGTCACTGGAATATCGAGGAAATAGAAAAGTGGTGTCAAGGACAGGATCTAGATTAGCTTCAAGGACAGGGTCCCCGCTGGGTCACCCCGGTCGCCCTCACAGTCTGATCGGAGTCTTTAAAGAGACAGTAATTTGAGGAAAAGCCAGTGTTACTGGCATATGTTGCATGGCAACTTAGCCACACGCTGGCCTATCTTTTCCTAGATTTTGAGGAAAAACCTTATAACCACTGGACTGCAAATCTAGCCACTGTGGAGGACCTGAGTGTGTGTAGATGAGTGTGTATGAGTGCAGGTTTAAGAATATTTTTGCTCTTCTAATGCTGGTGTTTTTTGTTTTTGCGTGCGTGTGTGTGTCTGTGTGTGAAATACAAAAAAACATGGGCACCTTGTGCCAAAACATAGTAACTTGCATTCAAGGTTCTGGATGCGTTCTAAACATTTGCTGAGATCTTAAGATTGCATTTGTGCCAGTCATCTCAGTACAACTGTACATGACAACAGTTCTTTTAAATGTATCTTGTTACTTTATGGTCAGATACTGATAAAACCACTTCTTTTTTATGGGTCTATCATTTCTTAATAATTTCTAAAAAGTTTCTTGGAAAGAAATTTGGTACCAATTTTATTAAACTAAACTGAGAACAAGTATACAAATTGTATTGCTAATTTTCGTATATTTTAAATTGTATGCTTCTCTGTAGACAAATTCAAATTTTATTCCACACACTTATCTGAAAATCACAAGCCATTTGAAAAAAGTGTTCCAATGCAAACCCACCACGGAAACATGGTTCTGTAACAAACTGGACAGAAAAAGTTAGCACGGTTAAATCAAAAGTCTGATCAAGAGTCTGGACACCATGCCTCTTTTGTGGGGCAGAGTGAGGTTATATAAATAAGAATGATGCAGCACAGCTAACATGATATCTCCCTCTGTTTTGGACACTGCCACTCACTGAAAGGTCAGCACTGTCAGGGCAGTGTTATGATTGCTCACTCGCAGGAGCGGGGTGAGCAAGCAGGCGGGACTCAGGAGGCAGACACACGGTTCTAACACAAGATCTTATTAGAAGCAAACAGCAGGTGAATAGTGACAGTATTTGAGAAGAGGTGCTGAGACTGGGGATGAGTAGGCTCCTCAGGAAAGAGAATTCACAGGATGTCATGAGGAGGGGAAGACCAGGGAGAGGAGTTGGGTGTTGCAGTTTGAGGCAGCAAGCTCTGGCAGCAGAGAGCACAGGTGGTAGTGGCTTATGTTGACTGACCTGAGAGCAGAGGGGGAAGATGCCAGCCAGGAGAGATAAAGCAAGTGTTGCTGGAGAGCTCGGAGGGAGACGAACAGGGATGGCGTGGCTAGGAGGCTGGAGAGACATGAAGAGTTGCAGGAACAGAACGTAGTAGGGAGAGTCGATAGGGAGATCCAAAGTGTCGTGGAAGTAATCCACAATGTACTGGCACTGAAGGAGCATCTGCCAGAATCTTAAATAGGAGGTTGGTGATGAAGCAACTAGTCTTAGCTGTGTAACTCAGCACAGCTGTGTGCCACGCCCAAGACAGAGAGCCTGCAGAGAGGAGAGAGGGAGAGAGAAAGAACAAGGAGAGGCAGTTTGCAGATGGCACAGAGTTGTACATCATTGTTACTTAGCATCATGAGAAAGCTCCAAAAAGATTTAGTGTAATTAGCCTCTGCAAATTAATTTTGGCACATCCACTGATTCCTCTGTTTATAAATGACCATCTACTCAGTCCTCAGACAACTCCAGACAGTTGTGTGCTTACAGGGCTGGTTGTGCATGTTAAATTAAGTCTGATTACTGTAAATGTGGTTGAATTACCTTGAACTACTATTACTACTACTACTACTACTACAGTACTGCTACTATTTAGTGCTTACCAGTGGAACTGTCTGTGGTTGTGTACTGTTTGTTTGTATTGGTGACAGTAGTTGTAACTATGTTTATGGCTCATTCTAGCTATAGCTACATATCATGAAACATATGGGGAACTTACACTGTTATGTGTGTGAGAAGCTGTTTAACCAGAGCAGAGATCCCGTGCATGTACAGTTCAGAGACTATACACACTAACGGTTGTTTTTCACATGGACGTCCCCCTCCTTTACACATCCATGCGTACCCCACACATTTCAGGAGAAAGAAACCCGTGACCCAGTGGAGCCGTGTGGCTCACTGGTGTGTTTCAGTAGTTTTTGAACAACAGTTCAGGTCTACAGCACAGCCCAATAAGCTAAACCAGGGTCTCGATTCACAGACATTATGATGAATACAGCAAGTGCATTGTTGGTTTTAGTCTTTGTATGTGATTTCTGGGAAATAACCAAACCACAGAAAATCTGCAGCCTTATCCTTTAACACCCCCCGTGAATCAGCGTGTAGGAAAATGACGTAAAGCCTTTCTCGCTGCCTTCTTACTAGCACCTTTACTGGCCTAATACTACAGTATGTGAAAACACTTCAGTTAATGACAGCCTCCTCCTAATTGCAACAGTCATAGTTGCTGGAAAATATTTAAGCTGCAATTATACATTTGCTGCTAGGGAAATGTTATGTACCTGACCTGGTTATGTTCATGTATCATGTCTGGCATGCTTATCATCAGTGTGTTGTGTGTATTGTTTGGGCCATTCTGTTCCTGTCATAACTAACAGAATACAGGCAGGCTGTGTAGGAGTTGATGCTATGCTCATGTCAGCATTAAGGGTTGTGGATGATCCAATTGAACTATGCAGGCTTACATCCAGCTGCAGTTCCAGGATGCTAATGTTCATTTAATCTGGTCACCATGACCCACTGTCATAAAAAATGTCATTAGGATGTTATGATTGTGTGACTAAAGGTCTGAGATGTCTGTAAGATTACATTTAAGCAGGATGAGTGTGTTCAGAGTCATCATACGTTCTAACTGTCCAGACAGGATATCTTACTTCATTCTGCCAGTGCCTGTCTGTGTCTTCAGTTGTCTCCCGGGAAAACTCGTTTGATTTCTCTAACCTGCATTTGTTCTGGGAACACATCAGTGTGAAGTGACCTGCTCATCAATCTGTCTCAGTTCTTTCTCATCATGGTGTGTGTGAAAGTGCAGGGTTATGGTGCCCTACCACCTTAATTATGGTAAAGTTAAAATATGCAGTTTAAGTCTTCAGAGAGCCAGAAAGTACCAAAGAAAAATCCACCACAACATGTATGTAGTTGAAGTAATTCATTTAATCACTGACCTTATACTTGACACTTTTAATCTTCTGAGTATGTTGGTTCACACTGTGTGCAGAAATTGAATGTGTGTGAGCGTAATTATTTGTTTTTGCTGCAGAAAGCGGAGTCTTCCAAGGTGGTTTTAGATAAGACAGAAGCAGTCTGGATTCTCACAGGAACTGCTCAGGATGTAATGTGGAAAGCTGAAGGTCAAGAGGCTACACTGTATGCTGATGGTTTCTTATGAATGCTTTTTTTGTAAGTTCCCTGAGGAGACAATATGACTGTTAGGCACTGAGGCTGGATATGTCAGAGGGTACATGAACTTCACTACAACTATATTTGTTGCTCACTCACTGAAAGTGCTGCTTCCCATGTACATGCAATAAATGAACCTGTTAAATAGGTTTTCCATTACAGCAGCTGTCTGTGTTTGTGCAACCTTTGTGCTTCTTTCCATCAGTGGGTTCATTTCCCTTTTTCAGCATTACACATACAGTACAATCAGGTCAGGGACTGATTATTCCATTTATTTGTCCCATTTGGTTAAATCATCTATCGAGTACATACAGGAAATACTGTGTTATATTAGAGAGACTTGTGTAGCCTGATAACCAAGCTGCACTGCCACTTCATAATAATGTTTTGTTTAAATATTTATTTGAAAGAAGTCTTCTGATCGACCAATTGACCTTAGATTTACCGGTCGATCTACGTGCCTACCCTCACCTATGGCCATGAACTTTGGATCATGACCGAAAGAGGTCGCAGATATAAGCGGCAGAAATGAGTTTCCTCTGGAGAGCAGCTGGGCACACCCTCAGGGTTCGGAGCTCAGAGTAGAGCTGCTGCTCCTCCATGTTGAGCGGAACCAGTTGAGGTGGCTCGGGCACCTGTTTAGGATGCCCCCTGGACGCCTCCCTGGGGAGGTACTCTGGGCATGTCCCTCCAGGAGAAGGCCTCAGGGCAGACCGAGGACAGACTATGGAGAGACTATGTCTCCTGGCTGGCCTGGGAACGCCTTGGGGTTCCTCCTGAGGAGCTAGAGGAGGTGTGTGGGGAGAGGGAAGTCTGGGAGGCTCTGCTCGAGCTACTGCCCTCGCAACCCGGTCTCAGATGAAGCGGCTGAAGATAGACGGATGGAGAAGTCTTCTGCTTTGTTGCGTCTTTTTAATGGAATCAAAAATCATACAAATAAACAGCCATACTATATAATCCCTTTGGCCCATGAGGTCAAGTCCTGTTGAGGAAAACCAAATTTTCTCTCACACTCTAATGTTGCAGATCAATGCCAAATAACATTTTCGAGAGGAAAAAAATATGTGTCATTTAGAAATCACAGCCTGAGCCAAAGTCCTTGTGCAAATCATTTATTGTTTTAAATACTGGCCTCAATTAAAAAACATTCTGGCTCTGGTACAGAAATTTAGCTCCAATTGCTAGAACATCACAGAAAAGGCTAGCAAATAAATAAAACATTGCTGCTGCTCTACAGAAGTTTTTTTTGTACACCTTTTTTGATTAGACACATGGAAAATTTATATTTCAGTTACATTCGGAATGCGTGCACTTGTAAATGCCTGGTAGCCAGCCTCACTACTTGCCCCCAGCTTCAAGTGCTTGTTTCCTTGGTTGGTTTCATTATGTCATGCTAGTCTACCATCCCTGACCGAGCAGGAGGAGAAATATCACACACATCTTATCTTATCTACAGCTAGAGCTGTATGTGTATATATATAGTTATATATACAGTAAGGTTGTTTCCTACATTCCACTCACCTTAAATTAAACTTTCACGTTGCTAAAGTTCGCCAACAGGCCAATCCAAACACACTGATAGTATATAAGTATAGACCTTTACATAATTTTCTTTATAGTTTATCTATATTTTATATATCCAGCTGGTTTTTGTTTGAACATGGAGTACATTGGTTATAATAACACACACACACCCACACACCCACACACACACATTAAAGCAAGAATGGTACAGCGTAATCACAAGGTCTTATAGAAGCCTGTGTTAAAAGTCCAGAATTGATCGCTGTTGCTCCTATTCCTCTTCGGTATCAGTTTAACATTAAAAAAAAAAGTACAGTAGGAGCAGTAAGGCCAAGATGAGCTTCATCAGTGAGGACAGACATTTAGAATAAGCTGTGAAGGGGGCAATACAAGGGGCACCCTTAATAATAGCAGGGTCCAAAAAGAGGACATGAGTTCACCACATCTAAGAGAAAAATAAGAGCTTGTCAAAGCTGATGTGACGTAGGCTGGTACATCCCCCAGGGAAGGCGGAGGGCAGCAGAGGAGTCAGGGTTGGGTTCAAATGCTTCAGTAGACTGGTGACACAAGGCTTTACCCATTCACAAACAATCCAGAAACAAAGTCCAAATTTAGTGGCCTTCAGAAACTTCCTTTGAGTTGTTTCAGTTTAAACATCAGCTTTACTATCGTTGACGCGTTTGCCATATTGCAAGGCAAACCAGTAAACGTTACAGATTTTCACACCATAAGATGTAAAGTAAACACGAGCACTCAGAGAGCACATGTACCTCTGCCAAGGCACAACATTCACTTGCAAATGGGTCCTTTGTGAAAAATGAGATCCAGAACAACACAAAATGTCCTAAAATCCTTGATCTGGACTGGAGCATCTATTAGGGTATGACAGGCAGCAATACTGTGCATCTTACCTGAACATTTCATGGTTCTATCTTCATTATCGGCCAAGCTATGGCAGGAAACATGCATCAAATGGGGTTTTCAATGTTAATTTTAAATAGCTGTCAAACCCGGATGAAATTTGGTCTGGTGATAGACATTGCCACCCTACATATGTGTGTCAAATTTCAAATGAGTTTGATAACCACTGAGGACAATAGGACTTTTAAAAATGTTGACCAATGTTAGAGATGTGGATTTGTTATTTTTTGTGACCTTGACCTTTTAAAGCCAAAATCTAATCTCTTCTAGGGTTGGTCCCCACCAATGTCTGTACCAAAAATGCTGATGGTCCATCCAGCCATTTGTCCATAATCCTGCTAACCAACACACATACACAGAACCAAAAACATAACCTCCTTGGTGGAGGTAGCTCATTAAGTTTTACTCGGGAGGTCCTGCATCCACCATCTGTTACAGCTTCATAAAAAGAAATAGCCTTCTATTTTTGTGTAAACTCTCAAATCATCTGTCAATTATAGCGGCAAACTTCAATTCCACCAAGTCTAAATATCTGTGTACAGATACAGATGAGCTCAGAGACATCTGTGTGTGACTTCAGTAACACATAATTCAATATTAAGACCAAAAGTGTTTTGATCTTATTTAAACACATCTTCAGCTCAGACATTAAATCCTTTGACCTTCCAGGCATAATTGATACACATATGCAGAATCTGACCCACATGATCATTGTCCTCTTTGCCAAAAACAATCACCACTTTTATTAAGTACCTTGACAGGTAAGTTTTAAGAATATCCACAGCATTTTCTAAAGATTATTGCCAGTGTTTTCACGCTTTTCTCTACATCACTGAGGACATGTTGGAGAACATTCATTTCAACTGATTTCCTGACAGCCTAAAATCAGTGTGTAGACACTGGAAACCTCAACAATAATACCCATAGTGGTGGATTATCTACCAAACCCAAGCTTCAAGTCTTTTTGAGTTGATGATGGGAACAAATGAAACTGAACATTGAATGCAAAGAATATGCATCTTATAGCAAGCAGCATAAAACACATACAGTAGTAACAGGAGTACAGCAACAATGTCATTTTATAGTGTCTTATTATGAGCACCATTGAAATGTGACAAACTAGCTGATGTACGTTGTCATTAAATGCATAAATACACAATTTTAATAAATTACCCCAAAACATTGCTATAAGAAAAATCCATTTCAAACAAACTGAACACAAAATCACATTGCACTTAACAGAGTTGAACCCGTGAACACTTTGCATTGCAGGGATAGACTGAGGGTGCACACTGCAGTAGAGCTTTGGTGGACGTGGAACACATGCAGGCAGAACCACCACACTTTATTAAGAAAAAAAAAGTTTTTCAGCTGATGACAAACTAAACTGAACTAGTTTCTTCTGTTTTAGTGTTTTTCCTAATAGTGTGATAAACCTGATAATATAGTTCCCATTCATGTCTAATGTCCCCTCTTCTCAGTCCTTTTTGTCCCATAGATAATTTATCATTTTTACATTTAAAACAATAAAATTCCAAAACTGTCACATTAAGCTCATAACAAGTCAACAACCAGCTGTCCCCATTCGCGATTCACCATCAAATGATGCATGTACAACTTCAAATTCCAAAAACGACACTGTACTGTATATTGTAAAAAAAAAAAAACAAAACAAAACAAAAAAAAACCTGGATGAAATGCTTTGAAAAGAGAAGCTGAGTCATTTAGAGGTGAGGGTGGAGTGAGGTTCCTCACTTTGTGGCAAATAGCTGATCAATATTACAAGAACATTTATCTGTGAAATTACAAATATTTGAGGGTTTTTTTATCATCAACAGTACCTAATAGTAACAGATTCAGAGAATCTGGAGAAATCTTTGGAAGCAAGGGACGAGGCCAAAGCTCAACGGTGAATGGCCAAGGTCTTCTGACCCTCAGGCGACACTACATTCAAACCAGATGTGATTCTGGAGTGGAAATAACGCCATGGGCTCAGGAACACCTCTCAGAACCACTGTCGGTGAACATGGCTCGTCCCTGTATCCACAAATGCAAATTGGACTCTGCCATGCAAAGAAAAACCATGTACACCACCACCTTCTCTAGGCTCGGAGTCCTTTAAGATGGATTTAGACCAAGTGGAAAACTGTAATGTGGTCTGAGGAGTCAGAATTTGAAATTCCTTTAGGAAACCATAGGTGTCGTGTCCTTTGGGCTAAAGAGGAGAGGGACTCTCCGGCTTGTTATCAGCAAGCAGCTCAAAAGGCAGCGTCCATGATGGCATGGAGGGGCAGTAGTGCACACAGCATGGGGAACTTGTGAATATGTGGCACCATTAATGACACAGGCTTTGGAGGAACATATGCTGCCATCCAGATGACATCTTTTTCAGTGAAGGCCTCGTTTATATCAGCAAGACGATGCCAAACCTCTTGCTGCATGTGTTCTAACAACATGGCTCCATAATAAGAGTTGGGGTGCTAAACTGGTCTGCCGGCAGTCCAGGTCTGTCACTCACTGAGAATCAAGAAGAAATAGGAAAACATTTGGCTTTCTCCTCACTTCCCTAATGCTCACAGAGTGTTGTTAAAAGAAAAGGTGGTGCAACACAGTGGTAAACAGACTCCAGCCCCAAATGTTTTGAAATGTCTTGCTGGCATCAATTTTAAAAGGAGCAGGTTTTTTTAAAATGATACAGTTTCTCAGGTTCAACATTTGATAGGTTGTCTTTGTACTATTTTCAATTAAATATGGGATTTTAAAGAGTTCCAAATCATTTCATTCAGTTTTTGTTTACAATCTACACACTCTCCCAGCCAGCATGGTGGCGCAGTGGTTAGCGCTGTTGCCTCACAGCAAGAAGGTTCCAGATTAAAGCCCCAGCTGACCGGGGGCCTTTCTGTGTGCAGGCTGTTTGTTGTCCCTGTGACTTTGTGGGTTCTCTCTGGCTTCCTCCCACAGACATGTAGCTTAAGTTGATTGGCGATTCTAAGAATTGTCCCTTAGTGTGTGTGGTTGTCAGTCTCTGTCAGCACTGTAGTAGACTGGCGACCTGCCCTTGGTTCAAGGCTTCCTCATTGTCTGATCTACTCCTCCTTTATTTTAAAGCTTAGCTGTTTTCTTGATACATTCAGATCAATGTCTATTTCCACAGCACTAATTCATCAGTACAACAACAGACTCAATGTCATGCTCACCACTCTGCTGCTTTTATTGTTTTCATTTACACTTAACAGCTCTCCATTGCTGTTGTTTTGTCCACAGTTAAACTACTACCGTCTCCTGCACCAATATTTAACATTAAAAGGCTTCCAGTGGCTCAAAGGGCATAACCCCTCCATTCCCAAGAAGACGTTAACATACTTAAGTCCTGAGTTTTGTTGAAAGTAGCTAACCAGAATTATCTAATGAATAAGAAATGTACTATGTTAAAGACAGAGTGAGAGCAGCAGAGTGGTCAGTATTCCAGGACACTGTATTGATGGGCGTTGTGTATTTACTGTAGGTTATGGCCTTAATTTGTTCATGCCACACATGATTCCAGCCGTCACTTGAGAATGAAGTACTTTATACTGTACATGTATGGTTGAGTGTTATTGCACTTGCTCTAAGCACTCTTTAGTGTACAGTGTACACCCAGTCCAATGCACCCAGAACCCTGTATTAAAGAAACCGACTTTGTACTTGCACACCATACAATATGGTGCTTTCTGCATCAACAGGTGATGTGGTTCTAGGTTCATTCCACATGCTTTTGGGTTAAGCAAGGTGTATAGCTGAGTATATAATATGAATATGTATTTTGTATTGAGACCAAATTAAACAGGTTTGGTTTCCATTTGTGTGTAATACAACAGAGAATAGTGTTTTACTTTCCCTTTTTCAATTTAAGGGGAAGAAGTTGATCCGATGTCATTTTCATTCCATTCCTGAATCTTGTGCAAACACCTAAATAAAGTAGAACACACAGACATCATGTTTAGTGTAACAGGGCCTCACGTGAGCCAGGGCTGTGTTTGTGCTACTGGACAGAGAATTTTTAAAAGATCTAACAAACAGAATGAAAATATAATAAGCAAAGTAACAATCCACTGCAGTCAAGTTGGAAAGCTTTCCTGTTGGAAATGTGGTCAACTCCTCAACAATGCAGTAAATGTGATGGAGGGGTGAGTGGGTGTTCACATACTCGGCTGTCACAGTGGGAAAGCTGAGAACAAAAGCAAGTTTGGCCCCCTGAAATGAGCTAAAACAGGACCACCAACAAAATCATTTGGTGGAGGAAATACAAGCACACACAGGCAATGTCATGCCAGGGAAATAGCAGCATGGCAGTCAGGGTTGGATGTGCACATTGCCTTCAGTATTTAATAGTGATCAAAGGCATCACCCGGGTTTTTTTGCTAAAGTGTGAAATGTGTTTCAAAACATCAACAGTGAAGCAAAACAAAAATGTTAGGCTTCAGGGAACTACTAGGTGCTGAACATTCATTGGATTTAAACATCCTTTCACTACCTGCACCTTTAGCCAAAGTACGCTTTAGTGGATATTCTAAGTTGTCACTTGAAAACAGGGCTGAGCAACAGAATAATCTGACCAACAGCTCACTGTATCAGCAGTGGATAGAGAAGTACAGTAGGGAACTGGAGATGGGGGTGTCTTGTGGAGTGACAGATAATTTCAGGAAATTTAAAGGGTGTGTGAGGTCAGGGCTTTATCTTGTTAAATGTAAACAGGTTGCTCCTGGGCAGTCAGCAGGCGGTACATGGCTGCAGGCATCGTCTTCATGTGGATCTGAGACAGTGACGAACAGAACAAAGCATTCAATTCATGGAATCATTCATTTGATGACAAAGTGCCAAGAGCTATCAGTTATTGTTGCTAACCCAGATATTTGGATGCTCTATCCTTAAATAGACAGATTAAAACTGATGAGCCACTTGGGGCTGCAGTGTTTCATTCCACCCCAGAACATGAATACTGGTCAAAACAACACACTGGTAACTTGGTCAAGTTTCCCCTAAGGATTTTGCTGGAGGATGTACTGTGGAAATTTCATGGCAAACTGTTCATTACACTTTAAAGGACAAGATTGTTGTTCTTCTATATTTTTCAAATTATGACCAAACCCCATGAAAGGATCAATGACCAAAAGACTGACATAAAATTTACCAAAGATTTTTCTTCCATTCACTCTCAATATTGACTTCTCTACTCTATACTGTAGTTTCATTTTTAATAAAGGCAAATTCTATTTTTCTATATCTTGACTATTGTACTTTTCTTCAAATGTACTTGGGAGAAAATAGTGAATTTGTTGGGTATTACTGTGTATGTGTGTGTATATACAGTATATACACAGAGGAACAACGGAAGGAAGAGCAGGAACCTTCATGGAAGGACAAACCTCTGCACGGTATGTATCGAAAAATCCTACCAGTGGCTGGACAAAGCTGGACTGAAAGATAGCACAGATGCACTAATCATGACAGCACAGGAACAGGCTCTAAGTACAAGATCAATAGAGGCTGGGGTCTACCATACCAGACAGGACCCCAGGTGCAGGCTGTGCAAAGATGCCCCTGAGACAATCCAGCACATAACAGTGGGGTGCAAGATGCTAGCAGGCAGGGCATACATGGAACACCATAACCAAGTGGCTGGGATAGTGTACCAGAACATCTGTGCCGAGTACAGACTGGAAGTCCCAAAGTCAAAATGGGATACACCTCCAAAGGTTGCTGAGAATGACCAAGCTACGATCCTGTGGGCCGTCCAGATACAAAATGACAAACTGGTAATGGCCAACCAACCGGACATAGTAGTGGTGGACAAACAGAAGAAGAAGGCCGTAGTGATAGATGTAGCAATCTCAAGCGATAGCAACATCAGGAAGAAGGAACACGAGAAGCTACGAACAGCTAAGATACTGCACAGGACCCTCAAGCTCCCAGGACCTGAGCTTGAAGGAAGGAATAAGACCGCTCCAAAGGGGTGGGGGTGCTATTTTATACACACACACACACACACACACACACACACACACACACAAACACACACACACACAAAAGTCATGGCCAAAAATACTGGCCCTGTATTTCTGTCAGATAACACACCACTTCTCCCAGAAAAGTGTTGCAATCAAATTCTTTGGTATTCATGTTTATTTCTTTTGTTTGCATTGGAACAACATAAAAAGCAGAGAGAAAAAGCCAAATCTGATCCATTCCACACAGAACTTCAAAAATGGACTGGACACAATTATTGACACTTTTTCAAAATCATCAAAAATAGTTGTATTTCCAGCACGTGATGCTCCTTTAATTTGTAATGAAACTCACCTGCAGAAATCAACAGGTGCTGGTAACATAGAAATCACACTTGCAGGCAGTTAAAATGAAGAAAAGTTGTCTCAAACTTTGTGTCATGTGGACCACATTGAGCATGGAGAAAAGAAAGTTGAGCAAAGAATTGTCTGAAGATTTGAGAAGCACAATAGTGGAAAAGCCTGGACAGTCTCAAGGCTCAAAGTCCTTCTCCAGCGATCTGGCTGTTCCTGTGTGCAACATGGTCAAGAAGTTTACAGCCCATGGCGCTGTAGCTAATCTCCCTGGATGTGGATGAAAGAGAAAGATAGATGACAGATTGTAATGAAGAATTGTTTGAATAGTGGATAAAGAACCTCAATCAACTTCCAAACAAATCCAAGCTGAACTGCAGGCACAGGGTGCAACAGTGTCAGCTCACACTATCTGTCACCATCTGAATGACAAGGGACCCAGGGGGACCCCACTGCTGACACAGGAACATAAAAAATCCAGACTGTAGTTTGCCAAAACATACCTGAAGAAGCCACAGCCCTTCTGGGAGAATGTCCTGTGGACAGATGAGACTAAAACAGAGCTTTTTGGTCGAGCACATCATTCAACTGTTTTCAGAAAATGAAATGAGGCCTTCAAAGAAAAGAACAGGGTCCCTACAGTCAAACACGGTGGAGGTTCACTGGTGTGTTGGGGCTGCTTTGCTGCTTTGCTGCTTCAGGCTCTGGATGTCTGACTGTGTGTTTGGCATTATGAAATCTGAAGACTACCAGTGAGTTCTGGGACACAATGTAGGGCCAGTGTCAGAAAGTTGGGTTAGAGGTCCTGGGTCTTACAGCAGGACAATGACCGAAACTTCAAAAAGCACCAGAAATGGTTTCAGACAATGAGCTGGAGAGTTCTGAAGTGGCCAGCAGTGAGTCCCAATCTAAATCCCATAGAGAACCTGTGGAAAGATCTCAAAACAGCAGTTGGGAAAAGGAAGCCTTCAAATGTAAGAGACCTGGGGCAGTTGGCAAAAGAAGAGTGGTGCAGAATTCCAGTAGAGACATGGAAGAAACTCACTGATGGTTACAGGAAGTGACTGATTTATTTTGTCCAAGGGGTGGGCTACCAAAGATTAAGTTGAGGGTGTCAATAATTCTGTGTGGCTTTTTTTCCTCAGATTTTTGTGTTGTTCCAATGCAAACAAAAGAAATAATCATGAGAATACCAAATAATTTGTGTTTGCAGCAATTTTCCTGGAGAAATTGTGCATTATCTGAAGGAAAAACAAGGGCTGACAATATTTTTGGCGATGACTGTATATAGATTCTTCTCCTTCTCCTTAAACTATAATGTGACACATTAGAGGCTTGGTGGTGCAGGGTCAAGTATTAACATTTTGAACTCTTCTGACCTGGGAGATCAGGATGTTGTTTTAAGGCATGCAGTGTTGAGCTGCTCACACTGGCATGCACCTTTGGGTGTCATGTAGCTGCTGTTGCTGTTTATAACCAAGCAAACTGCCCTGCTGGAAGCCCTCGCTGCAAAACTGATTAAGAGACATCTGATGCCATTTCTTCTGCTCAACAACTGAGCTGTCTCACTGACTGTTACTAACTCATATAACCTTATGGCCATAAAGTACAGACATCTGTATGATAACTGCTAACCTATTAGAGAAATATGTCCCCTTAGGTTCTTTTAGTAGTAAGTGCCAGAAGGCCTTTGGTCAGGACCAAAAATTATACTTGATTTTATTTACTGATTGTTAATTTAGCCAGGTGAAGCCCCATTGAGATTAACATCTTTTTCAATGATGACATGGTGTAAACAATCACACTGACTAATAGTACTGTTTTCTTGGTCCTTTAAAAGTTACTTAAATTGTCCCATAGCAATCAGTTTTGATAATTTCAGGTCCTTCGGCACATTACTCCAGGTTACTCCAGGAAGAAAGGCCAGTGTATTTGAAAGCTTTTTTTTGCCTAATTCTGTTCTAACACTGACTAACATCTGCAAAATACTATGTGAGTGCAGGCCATATTGATTCTGGTCTTTACGCATGTATTTACAAAGGACCGGCCCAAGGAGAGATTTATATATAAAAACCAATCAATGCTAAAGTCTGCGGACATGCAGAGATGGCCATTTAGCAGCATTTAGCCATGTCAAAACATCAAATAGTGATGTCAAAAAGTGTGATTCACAACACAGTCTTTATGTCTCCAGTGTGCCATCTCACCTCTCCCACAGCACTGGACAAGATGTGGACAATTTTTTCATGGGGTGTAGCCACCACGCTCTGGCTGTTGATTTCAATAATCCGGTGACCCACTCTGACCCCGCCACGTTCAGCGATGCCCCCACGCATAAGGCTACAGATCTGTTGAAGGCACAGATCAATTCTTTTCAATCAAGCAATTTAACAGAAGTGCAAGTATCATTTAACATAAAAACAGCAGAAACACATTGCTACCCACAATGCCATTCTGGACACTGAAGCCCAGCTGGTAGCGAAGGTCTGGCCGTCTGATGAGAACAGTGGTCACTGGGGGACATCTGACAATGTTCAGCTTGATCCGAGACTGGTTCTTCAGACCCTATATAAGTGCATGGTATCACTGTGATGTCAGTATATAAACAATGGGCAAAATTCTAGAAGAATCAAATCAAATCAAACTTTATTTATAAAGCACCTTTCATACAACTTAGAGCAAAGTGCTTGACAGATCAAAGACAATAAGATAAAGGCAATTTGGTAAAAAAAAACAAAAACAAATACATAGAACAACCAACCTGGAGGTACAGCTAACAGCAATGTACCCTGAGTCTGTGGAGTGGTAGGAATGAAATTTGCCCCTGTGCTACCTGTGCACTTCCATAATCAATAATACTCATCTGTTATTACAAGCAATGTCATACACATACCTTTATGATGCTCTGGCAGGTAGACAGTGGCAATCCCACCAGACTGGTCCCATTGATGGACATGATCTGGTCTCCTATGTTCAGTTTGCCAGATCTCTCAGCTGGCCCAGCATGCATCATGTTAGCAATGATTACAGTGGGCAGGATGGATCCCCACCCACTCTCCACAATGACCAGACCCAGAATCTCCCCCTTAGTTTTCTCTATGAACACCTGCCGAAAAACATTTTAAAGTGAGTCTACTCAAATATGACTTTTCACTTATTACAATTTTCTGCATCATAATACAAAATCATAAATAATATATAATGTAGTTTATTGGTGATGGCACTGTGCACTACCAGAATGCATTAATGTAAATGTGATTGACAGAGCAATGAGAACAGAACCTTCATAATGTATAACCCATAACAGTGATTAAAAAGAAGATCAAACTTTTTTTTTAATCAGTATAAGAACAAATTACTTTTAAGGAGCAAATTGGTTTGTATAATACATAGCCTACTTACATCTTTGCAGTTCTCAGACTTCGAGAAGTGAATAAGGTCATCATTGTACATATCCTGAGTGTTGAGCAAGTCACTATACTCCTTCTGGCTAAGGTCCTCAGGGTTAATGCCATTGGCCCGTAAGAATTCCTGGTAAGCCACACTGAAGGCCTGTCCGATGGACTGGGCAATTAACTGGGCCTAAAGAACAGGGTGGTAGTCTGGGCACAAGTGCTTTTTAACATTTGATTAAACTGTCAAAATTAATAATACAAAAAATGCACGGTGTCTGACAGGAAAATACATAATAAAATGTTGTTGTTGGACTCACATCCTCAGACTCAAACACGTGGCATATCATCTTGTACTGGCGCTTGCTGTCTTGATCTGGGTCTGAAGCCTCCACGTTCTCCTGACAGTCAGACCGAGGCATCCTGCGCCGGGCCATCAGAACCACAATGTTGCCAATGTCAGCAATGTATGAGATGGTCCGCAAAGGGTGGTCCATCATGGTCTCCTGAAAACCAGAAAAGCACAACAGTCAAGACCTAAATCTGAGGTTAGAAATTAAATAAACACTGTGACCAGGGACTGCACCTATTTTTTACATGTCCACAAGATATTTTTGAGAACTGACTACATCCTAACATCAAACCCACTAACTCCATCAGTACATGTCATAAATATTCTGCCAAGATACTGTAGGTGTGTGACCAGCCGTCCACTGCACAATACAATTTTGAAAGAATTGGAGCATCAACATGTTATATGGACTTATGAGTTACAAAAAAAGAGAGAATGTTTTTCTTTATATTAAAGATTTGTTGATAGATTCATTTGTTGTGAAAGTTTACATCTCCTAAGTCAAACTGGGGCTGCTTGACAATTAAGCTATTGTAAAATACAGAAGAATGCAAAGAAATGCCCAGTACAGGGCCAGACCTTTACACCATAAAATCATATTGAAAATTTTCTTAATGTATGTTGAAATAAATATTTTCATAAAGCTTAATATTTCTACATTTTTACCTTTACTGGTAGTTGTAGTAGAAGCAGCAGGCAGTGCAACAGTGGGATAAGCAAGGGAAGTTCATAGCAAATTTAGCCATGCAGTAAACATTTATGAACATTCAAGAAAAACAATTGTGTGATCAGAGTAGAGGGGGGGGCCTGTGGCCCAGTAGAGCTTTATGTTTATCAACAGCCCTGCCCAACACTACCAAACACTTGAGCTTTAATCAGCAGCCTCATACCATCATTTTAGGCCACAGTCAATCTCTGCATACTGCCCTTTTTGTAGCAGTGTCACAAATGGGCAGTATACATGGGGGTACAATAAGCTTTGAACAATGACATTTTCACAGCCACTGAGCACATACAAAATTTTTGTGCATATAATTTTCTACACTGCCTGTAGATGTCCTTATCATCCCAAACATCACTGGTTATGTGATGACCTAAACATTTAATGTCCTTACATTCCTTAAGGGCAACACAAGCCAGAAAGAAATCAGGGAATTTTAATTGCTGGACTTCTTTGCTTCTAATAATCATAATTAATATTTGATGTCAAATATATTCTTAATATATGTTAAAACTATGCTGCAGAATTTTTGTCATTCTGATTGTACAAATTGTAAATCTATGATGCTGATTTATCCTGTACACATGACATCTATTGCATGTCTGTTCATCCTGGAAAAGGGATCACTCTGTTGCTCTTCCTGAGGTTTCTTCCATTTTTTACCCCTGTTAAAGGGTGTTTTGAGAAGTTGTTCCTTATCTGAGCCAAGGGTCTAAGGACAGAGGGTGTTTACATTCTCCTGAAATATATTCTGCCCTTGTCAAAGATAAACTCAGCCCTTACCATCCACTTGTAGATTGATAGTCAGCCAGGCATACATAGTCCACGGGCAAGTACGTGTACAATGCTGCTATAGTCCCAGCAGCATGTCTGTCAATATGTTTGGGTAAAAAGCGAACCAATGACTGCATCAGTTTGCAATACTGCTAGCCCATCAAGGGTTCTGCATGTCACTAACGAAAATATACCAGTTATGGATGATAGGCATGTCAATAGCTTCTTATCTCTCCTACATGTATAATATAGATTTAGCAGTATACTGTATGCATGGAAAGCTGATGTTGCAACTACTTGTTCTGTCAGACATTAGAGAGGTTAGTTGGGTGGCCTGTTTAATTTCCCAAACAGAAGTCTTTATTCACTCAGCTGGTCGGTGAACCATGCAAAGAAGGCAGACACTAGGTGTGACCTGAACCCTCATCAAGCAGTTTACTTTTTAGCAAATTAGCCATAGTTAGCAGCACATGCCAACTATGTGGCAGCAGAAGTTGACAGTGTACTATTTCAGTGCGTTCCTTATTGATTTTGTAATATTTAAACCACTGAATAATATGCAGGCTCTTTCCTGATGAGGTGACAAAAAAGGCACTAGAATTGCAGGTGGGGCTTCAGTCAGCATGGGTACCTGGGAATCAGCGTTGAGCACTTTGATTCTCTGGGTGGAGATGAAGAGATCCACCTCTGTCATGGGCTGAGGTTCACCCTCATGGGCCTACACACACATACACACAATCACATTTGCAAAGCAATATTGGAGACATAAAAATGGCAACCCTGAATGAACAGACTAAGGTTAGAGGTTAGTAACAGTCTCACTACAACCAAAGCACACAGTGCAAGAAAACATACTGAAAGACAAAAGAATGGCTAAATTTATTCAACTTCCTGATCCATGAAGTCTGGACTCATGCTCCAAGAGTAAACTAAAAGAAATATCTGTAACATTCTTTATACTGTTCTATGATTATGCATGGTTTCCTAACCTGCATAATTAAAAAACTACTATGCAATTGGTTAGAATTTCCTCCTTTCCTGTGATGTGATAGCCTGATGTGTGTGATCAAGATAAACTCCCTTATCAGCAGTTTATTTAAGTTTGCCATTTTCCTATCATAGCCCTGTCATAGACTGGCGGCCTGTCCAGGGCGTACCCCGCCTCTTGCACAGTGTCGATATATATGATAGTGGATTCGATATACAAATTATGTCCATCACTGACATGTAATGTAGAAATGTATGAAAGGTTGTAGTAGTCACACTAAAGCATTTTACAAATACTCTGCTTTACAAAGTACTTTTCTTTATTATACTTGATCAATCTACATAAGAAAAGATGACAAAAATAGCTGCAGAAACGGAGACCTTTAGCCATACTAGCAGCACATTCTAGGGATGGCAGTGCTGGCCTTTGGTCCAGTTTGGAATATCTTGATGAATTTTTGACTAATTGCTATGTAATTTGCCAGTCATGGTCCTCAGAGGATCAATCCTTTTGGGTTTGATAAAACCCTTAATTTTAACTTAATGTCTTCCTTGAACACTCTAGGTTTTTAGTTTTAGTTACAGATAGATCCCCATCAGCTTCACCTACACTTTTTGTTTAGTTCTTAGTGGCATATTAGCATGCTAACATTAAATTGAGATGGTGACCATGGTAAACATACACAACTTCAGTATGTTATCATTGTCACTGTGAGCATGGCAGAATGCAGACATTAGCAATCAAAGCACTGCTGTGCCTAATTACAGCTTCATAGAGTTACTAACACACTCTTATTTTCATGTGTACAGAGATCAGCTTCATAGAGTTACTAACACACTCTATCTCTGTACACATGAAAATAAATTTGATATTAAATTTTGTCATCTTACTCTGGGTAGGTTAGCAAACATGAGCATGTACTGTAGGTTATTATGTAAAGTTATGTATAGGATCACTACAACTAGAAACAGCACCAGAGTGAGAAAGCACACTGAATAAAACCTCAAACCCAGTAAGACCTCACAGTGTCAGAATGATGACAGCCATTTCCTGCATCCAGCTAAATGAATTCCTTTCATTAGAAGCAGCTGACAAGTTTTTAAGAATCTAGGGTAAATTCCAACTTCCTTAATTTCATTCACATTTGCTCACTTACGTCTTTTCCTTGTTTTTCTCCCACGCAAGATGCAAGGATAAGGGCACAAAAAGAAAATGCAAGGAGAAAGAAATAAAGGAAACATGCTTTTATAGACATAAGTCATCCTTTTTTTCCCAGTCTGAAATGTCCCATCACCAGATGATTTCCTATAAGAGAGTTCATATGAGACTTCCATGAAAGATGGTTTCTTGTATCCTCGCATGTCTTTATCAGAGGTGTAATGCTATTTGACGAAGCACCGGCGCGCACCTATGGCACACATGTGTATGTGCATGGTTAAGTTGTAGCTTTCTTCGAGAGCATTGTAAACACTTTTACTACGATGGCAACTGTATTTGCCCAACAGTATGAATTAATAGCTAATACTAGGGCATAATCTCTATGGGGGACTAAATAGTGGACACGACATTTGTCATGACAGTGATTAAATGCCTCCTAAATCTATAACAAAAGAGATGCTCTCTGCTCCAGTTTTAAACCAACTCCACAATGTACTGATTGTTCACTGAGCTTCTGCATCATCTTGGTTTACATATCAACCAGCAACAGTGAACACATCAGCTGTGCACGAGGCCATGACTGGTCAGCATGTGCCAAAGTTTCATTCTGTCACTTGTCTTTTGTAAACAGAGTCCGTAGTCGACACTAGAACTGTGTCGGTGTGAACCATTCACGTCATCATATATGTGGTTGAACAAAACACACAAATACTGGCGGGTGTCAGTTGCACATCAGAGCGCGCATTGTTTGAGTCAAAGTTGTGAATCAATCACATCTTAAATTTTACCACAACTTAGAACATTCCATTTTGCAGGACATACACTTTACTGATGATTGGATCTTGAAGCGCTCACAATAAAGCAACGTTATGAATTTCAACCAGATTATGCCAGTAGGCCAATTCTTTTTCCTTTTCTTGGAGAAAAGTGGTAGAGCATTGTTGCTCCTCATTCCTCAGTCTTTGTACCTCAGAGCAGGAATAAGAGTTTTTGGGATGTCCTTCAAGATGGTGAAACAGAACAATGTCTGGGTTGAGCAAGGAGTGATCAAATAATTGAAGTGGAGTTACCCTATAGTATTCCAAATTATGGAGCTAACAAAATGTATGAATTTTAAAAAATTGTGAGGTAAGGACGTGAGAGAGGGAACAAAAACAATGGAAATCACCTCTGGCTAAGCATAGGTGATTGCTGGATTCAGGAAAATGCTAACAATTCATCAGAATGACACAACACTGAAGAAAGGAGAGTGTATAGACAGACAGAGGAAAAGATCCAAGCAGAGGAAAAAGATGCTGCACTTGGAAGTGTGGAGGACAATACAGATATGTAGGTACTGCACCTTCTTCTTGCTCTGGGCTAATTTCTGGGCCGTCTGCCAGGCATGAAATAAAGCAGAAATGAGAGTAATTGGTTAAAGTACAGTACAGCATAGAATGACGGATCACAATGAGGGGGCAGGGACAGGGTGTTCAGTGTTTGTCAGATAATCTGTAGTGCCTCTGTGCAGTATAGTGTTATTTTGTATATAATGGGTAGAATCCGTGTACTTGTGTTTCGAATATTTGGGTGTCATGAACATCATGTCATGACTGGTGCAGATGTCTGCCAATGGCAACACCAAGCATAATTCATCTATCTAGTGTTTGAAGATTAAGGACTATGATGGTGGAGTTGGGGGAAAAAGATGACACACACCTAATAGCAGTCTGCCATGTGCCATGCATACAGATTCTTAATTTTAATTATATACTACTTTACACTGTACTAATATCATTCTTAGGAATTGCACACAAAGTGACTACCTCAGAGCAGGACAGAGATATTGATGAAGCTTCCTATTTTCAGCAGG
>NW_018127920.1:4616252-4624667 GCF_001952655.1 Monopterus albus | reverse complement strand
AGTGTTGTCATGAATGAGGCAGAGGACTGATTGTAATTAGTGTGTGCATAAATAGTCAGAGAGTTTCTTAGCCCTTTAGAGACCATTTTTTATGGTTCGGTCCTGTGCTCCCTGTTTTTCAGTTCTTTGTTTCCGTTTTCCTCTGCCTGTCATAATCTTAACCAGTAATCAGTCATCATCTCCCTGTCATAATCTTAACCAGCGTAATCAGTCATCTTGTTCACCTGCCGCTCATTACCTCCCAGTTCAGCTCCCCATATATACATGGCATTTTCCACCAGTTCCCTGCTGGTCTGTAAAATCGTTTCTACCTCCGCATGTTTCTGCTCAGCCAGAAGTCTTCATCGGCTCCCTGACTCTCTCACTTACCTGTGATTTGTTCTTCTCTCGTGCATCGATGTGTTTTTTCTGCTTACCTGTCTCCAACTTCCAGGGTGCGAGGCCACTGCTCTCAAACTCACTACTACTTGGCCCTCCCTCTTACCAGTGAACCAGCCCTCTCAGACTTGCTGCCACTCGACTCGCCTCTCCTTTGGTGCACAAGCATTCTCGAGCTCCCAGCACAACCCCTCTTTTTTCCACCGGTGAGTCCAGCTACCCCCCCGTTCGCTGCTCCTCGGCTCTCCACTCCTTCCCTCAACCTCAGCATATCCTTCCTGGTTGACTCATCTCTCGCCTCCATCTCCCCTGTGAGTCCTGCCTTTGTCCACAGCTCCTAAACCTTCTCTCCTGCCTGAAACATCTCTGCCCACTGTTCAGTCCAGAACCGGCCCTGTTGCTTACTCTCTCCCTATCATATCATGTATTATTTGCAATAATACAGAAGAAGCTAGAAGCTACTTTTGGGATGCACTTGAACTTTCCAGCATGACAGTGGTCTGAAACATAAAGCCAAGTTGATCCTTCAGTGCAGCAGAAAAAAGCGAAGGTTCTGGAGTGGTCATCACAGTTGCTTCAATATCACAAAGGTGCAGTTCATGCCAGACAACTCCACTCTCTTTCCTGGCATCTCACTCATCATTCAAATTCTGTTAGGGTTTGTAAACCTATCAGCAGGACTCTAAACCAGGTGTGTGTGAGTGCTGTAGAATGAGGTTTGAGAGGCAGGGCAGAGTTGGGGGGAGGGGGGCAGGTTCTGGAGATGACTAGCAGCTGGGCATAGAATGTCACACTTCAGAATAGTAGGGAAACCATGGGGCTGAGACAGGACTAGGCCTATGAGTGTGACAAGTGTCACGTACAGTAAAGAAGAAATTCTGATGATGTGTTCTCATTTTGTGACAGTCTAATATTCTGCTAGTGGTAAAATTGAAAATACATTTTTGAAAACAATGTTGCAAAACAACACATTTCACAAAACAGCAATGAAAGAGAAAATGAAATTTCAGATAATAGATAATGTAGGCACAACACTGTTGGCTTGTGATTGGACAGTTTAACCAATATTATACAGGAGTAAACCCTCACAAAGAGGCGGTCCACAGATGCTGATCCATAATTTATGTAGCTAAAAGAAAGACATACTTCACTGTAGTCTAGTAGCTACATTTATCGGCTGAATTGTTCTACTTTACAACAGGGAGTAAACAGTGCATTGCATTCTAGGATTTTTTAAGGGGTCTCACCAGCAAAATGGCAGCAGTAAGACGGAGTGTGTACAATGTACAGGTGGTATTTAAGGGATTTTACCATCACTGTCATCACACTGATAATGCCCCATCAACTGCTAGCACAGCTGTTGAGCTGTTCTTGTTTGTTTTGTATTGTACATATCTGCAGTGGTATTCAGGTAACACTCTTAACAGTGACACAGCATGACCACACATTAATTAAATGGCCATTAAAACTTAAATTAACTGCACTAATTTTGTTAGCTAGTAAATTAAACCTTATTGATTCATTTAGGAAATTTTAGTAAGATCAAGATATCTATTAATACACTGTATTAACATTGGGGCTGTCAACTAAATACCATGGCAGCTATGCATCATACAAAAAAGACAAAGAAAAAAAACAAATAAATGGTGCTAGCATTATCTTGACAATGTGAAATTTTTTAAATAAACTGTAATATTTCAAACTAAACATTAAAAATACATAATCACAGACTAGCTCTAAGCAAATGCTGATTTAAGATAGCAGTAGCTGCAGTAATGTACACACTAATGCTATCACATCCCTATAGTAACAGGCTTTATAATAAATTACTTGTTTGATTTGGAAAGTGAAACACTAAAAGCCCTGCATTTGAGCCACCAGATAAGGCACTGTACATCATTGTTGTCAACAAACTTTCCTGATTCCTGATTCGGTGGTGCAGCTTGCAGGCTGCACGATCCACCGCCAGGACCACGATGGGGGGTTTTACTGTTAGCTCTGCCCCGCGAGCTAACAGTAGCTATCATCACTGCTGTTTACATTCCACCCGATGCTAACATTAGCAGGGCTCTTGGACACTTACAGCACATCGTTAACAAACATCAGAGGGGGTCATCCTGATGCCATCCATATAATAGCAGGGGACTTTAATCAAGCATGCTTAAAGACTGTGCTTCCCAAGTTCCATCAGCACGTCAAGTGTCCTACAAGGGGGGAAAAGACACTTGATCATGTCTACTCCAATATCACGCATGCTTATAGAGCAGTTTCCCTTCCCCACCTAGGGCAGTCCGATCACCTTTCACTGTTCCTCATCCCTGCCTACACCCCTCTTAGAAGGCAAACAAGACCAAATATTCAATCCATCACCACCTGGCCCTGAAAATGCACTCCCCCAACTACAGGACTATCTAGCACATACGGACTGGAGCTTCTTCGAGCAACAGGACCTGAACTCTTACACAGAGTTTGTGCTATTTTACATCAGGTGCTGTGTCGAAACTGCCACAGTAAACAAACACATTCAGGTTTTTCCAAACCGAAAACCCTGAATGACAGGCGAAGTTCAGGCTCTGATCAGAGCCCAGAATGTGGCCTTTAGGACTGGTGATGACTCGGCATACAGCACCTCAAAAGCCAATCTGAGGAGAGCCATCAAAAACGCCAAGGATGCCTACAGGAAGGAGACTGACGGCCATTTCACCGCCAACAACCCTCGGCAGATGTGGAACTCAACTCAACTCAACTTTATTTATAAAGCCCTTTACCACAGCCACAGCTGACCAAAGTGCTTAACATACCGTACAACTCTAAAATCGTGACATCATAACTAAAAATAAAAACAATAAAACATACACTATAGCACTACAGACAGACTCTCATTCCTGGCCAAATGCCAATGAATACAAATAGGTTTTCAAATAAGACTTAAAAATGGACAACGAGGGGGCCTGCCTAATATAAAGAGGCAAAGCATTCCACAAATTTGGACCCACCACAGCAAAGGCTCTATCCCCCCTAGTTTTCCGCCTGGCCCTCAGTGCCTCCAGAAGAAGCTGATCAGCTGATCTAAGGCACCGTGACGAATTATACGGATGTAAAAGTTCCGCAAGATAAGATTGTGCAAGCCCATTCAAGGACTTATAAACAAAAGAATCTTAAAACGAACACTAAAATGCACAGGAAATGACGAAGTTCAGGCTCTGATCAGAGCCCAGAATGTGGCCTTTAGGACTGGTGATGACTCGGCATACAGCACCTCAAAAGCCAATCTGAGGAGAGCCATCAAAAACGCCAAGGATGCCTACAGGAAGGAGACTGACGGCCATTTCACCGCCAACAACCCTCGGCAGATGTGGAACTCAACTCAACTCAACTTTATTTATAAAGCCCTTTACCACAGCCACAGCTGACCAAAGTGCTTAACATACCGTACAACTCTAAAATCGTGACATCATAACTAAAAATAAAAACAATAAAACATACACTATAGCACTACAGACAGACTCTCATTCCTGGCCAAATGCCAATGAATACAAATAGGTTTTCAAATAAGACTTAAAAATGGACAACGAGGGGGCCTGCCTAATATAAAGAGGCAAAGCATTCCACAAATTTGGACCCACCACAGCAAAGGCTCTATCCCCCCTAGTTTTCCGCCTGGCCCTCAGTGCCTCCAGAAGAAGCTGATCAGCTGATCTAAGGCACCGTGACGAATTATACGGATGTAAAAGTTCCGCAAGATAAGATTGTGCAAGCCCATTCAAGGACTTATAAACAAAAGAATCTTAAAACGAACACTAAAATGCACAGGAAGCCAGTGAAGAGATGCCAGGACTGGGGTTATGTGGTCCCTCTTATGCCCCCCTACCAATAACCGAGTGGCAGGATTCAGGCTATCAGCAACTTTAGGGGCTGCAACCCTACTACCTCCAATGGCAACAGCGGGTAGGCAGAGGAGCTGAATATCTTATTTGCATGCTTTGAGTCCAATCACTACCCCGTACTACCCCCCGCAAACTCCAACTCCTGTACCACCACACTCTGCCTCCAGGAACAAGAAGTGAGAAGGGTACTGAGGGCAGTAAACCCAAGCAAGGCTGCAGGACTAGACAGCATCCCAGCTAAGGTGATAAAAGCCAGTGCAGACCAGCTAGCAGGGATCCTGACAAAGTTATTCAACCCGTCCCTGTCAGGCTCTTCAGTTCCACCTTGCCTGAAATCAGCCACCATCATCCCCCTTCACAAAAAATCTGCTATTGATAGCCTAAATGACTACAGACCCATAGCACTAATGTCTGTTGTCATGAAGTGCTTTGAGCGACTGCTCTCTCACCACATCTAAAATGCCTCCCTCCTTCCTTCGACCCCCACCAGTTTGCCTATAGAGCAAACAGACAGACACTAAGCCACTTGGAGCTATGTAAGGATGCTCTTTGTGAACTTCACCTCAGCATTCAATACGATCATTCTGGACATACTCACCACTACACTTTCAGGCCTCCAGATCCCCCTCTCCACTTGTAGCTGGATTAAGGACTGTCTCACAAACTGCCCACAGCGTGTCAGACTCGGCTCCCACCTTTCCCCCACCCTCACCCTCAGCACTGGCTCCCCACAGGGATGTGTGCTGAGCCCCCTATTGTTTGCACTATACACACATGACTGTTCTCCATTCCACCCAAAAAATACCAGCATACAGTTTGCGGATGACACCACTGTGGTTGGGCTGATCACCGATGGAAATGAGTCATACAGGTATGACGTGAGGAAACTCTCTGACTGAAGCTTAGCGAACAACCTGATACTAAACACCAAAAAGACCAAAGAAATCATCATTGACTTCAGGAAGAGCAGGAAAGACCACCCCCCTCTCTCCATCAATAGAGAGAGTGTGGAGATCTCCATTGATCTCCACCTTTAAGTTCCTGGGCATCCACATCTCCACTGGCCTCTCATGGAGCACAGACACCAGAGCCATCATGAAAAGGATCCGCAGCGGCTGCACTTCCTCCGGGTCCTGAGGAAAAACAATCTGGAGAAAACACTGTTGCTGGCCTTCTATCACTCGTCCATGGAGAGTGTCCTCGCATAGGGTTTTGTGTGTGTGGCACGCTGGCTCCACAGCGGAGGACAGAAATTCTCTCCTGAGAGTGATCTCCACAGCACAAAACATCATTGGCTGCCCCCTGCTCTCTGTGGAGGATATATCCACATCCCGCTGCCTAAATAGGTTAAAAACCATAACTTCAGACTCCTCACATCCAGCCAATCACCTGTTTGATCTGTTACCCTCTGGGCCATGTTACAGATCAATCAAATCACATACCAACAGACTCACAAACAGCTTATTCCCCTGGCCATTAGAACTTCAAACAAACACGGAGTCCGAAGACCTCCCAACACTCCACTACCACATACACACATCCATCTCTCACTCCCACTCAGGGACTACTGATAGTTCAGCTGTAAAGGACTATGCCTTCAACTGTAAAGACATATGGAGAGCAATTCAGCTGAAAGCCATCAGTTGCTAGGACAATGCTTGCAGCAATACTATTTTATCAGCATAATAAGTTCAAGTTAAATAGACTTGTCATTTTACAATGTACCTTATTTTTACTGTTTAGTAATTGGTTTTATATCTTTTTCTTTGAAGGTCTTTATTGCGCTCTGTTTTGGTCAAGAGCATACTAATTTCATTGCACATGACTGTGTAATGATAAAGTTTATTGTATGTTTTCTAGATAAGTCAGAAAACAAGGAAAAGCGCCATGGGCTCTTTAAAAGATTCAAAGTGTTTATTGCCATATGCACAGTATGGAATCGTGTTTTGCTGCACAATGAAATTCTTACTTTGCCGCCCACACTGAATGCCAAACAACACAAGTGAAATATAAGGTAAAAAAGTGGCATAAAGATCTAAAGGCACTTCAACCAGCGAGTGATAGAAATATAATACAAAGCATATAAAAAATACAATGAGAACACAACATGAGATAACATATTCTGCATGGGAGCAGTAGCTGCAATGTACAGTTAAAAGTGTAAGCTGTTTACTTTGTTAGTCTTTCTCTTAATTTGTCACCGATCTGTACATTTGAGTGGGAGAGACAGCTACCATAAGATACATAGACATAAAACAAACTTTAGTCATCTTTAAATATGATGAAAAATAAGAAAATAATGCAAAAGTGGGATCTTCGAAAATAAACATGGAAAATAAAAATACCAGAGGTGTGGTATGATGTCAGAGTGTGTCTATATAATGTATCACCTACAGATTTGTTAAAAGATTTTGTTAAAAGTTCAAAACAATGTATCACCTACAGATTTGTTAAAAGTTCAAAACTTAACACACAGCTACCTGAACTTGAAACAGACTCAACTGTGGCTTCTAAAAATATATGTGCCATCTGTTAACTTCACACACAAGTGTGTACATGAGTGTGTACTATGTGTGCTTTCACCTTGATGCGGCTGACAGCCTCCTGTGCCTGCATCATGCGGATGTTCTTGGATGGTGTCTTATCTGACAGCAGCTGGGTGGAACCCAGGTAGTTGGCTGCAAAGATGATCCCATCAATCAGGTCCTCTGGGTCACATGGCCCTGGGACTGGAGAGGGGAGAGTGGTTCAATAATACTATGTAACAATATTTCCTCCCACTTTGGGATTAATATATTAGGCTGCATTAATATTGTTCAACTAACAATGGATCATAGCTACTAGTTTGGGGAAAAAGATGAATTAAACTATACAGCATCACTAGAAATATGGAAGGATATACTTTAAGCTGTAATATGTGGAAAACAAGTTCAATATTTTGGAGAGGGTACTCTTATAAAACTATTTGTTGCTCAGGCAAAGTACTCTAGTGAAGTTATATGTGATTGTTGATGAAGGTGTGGGGAGGACACCTCCAGTCACCTTCATATATTCTTTTCTTACCAGGCTTTATAGCTATTGAGCATTAACAATTGATGTATTAAAGCCATTAGTTGCCTTTAATGACGCGTGTATTATTAGAAATCAGTATCCATGAGAAGGTAGCTTGATGAAATGAGAAAACTGTTACTGAGTCAGTATGTTCTTACAGAGTGAAGACATAGGCTTTTGACACACACAGAGTGATAACCATAAGTGAAAACATGTATCTCTGCACACCGTTTAACATGCCTTCTCTACAAGGACAAAAAGCAAGTCCCCATAATAGAAATCATAAAATTTTAGAGTGATGACATACAGTGGGGCAAATAAGTATTTGATACACTGCTGATTTTTCAAGTTTTCCCACTTACAGAGAATGGACAGTTCATGGCTATGGAGAAACTAAGAACCAACAGCCTCAAGCAAAGCTCCTCCTCGGCCTCACCATCAACGTCTATGTATTTGGAGGTCTTACCAGGCGCTGGGCCACAGCAGGGTAGCTTGTACCCTCAGCTTCCCACAGTGAACCCAAGAAACTGCTCTCAACACAACAAACCTCTGAACCTGTTTTGCCACGAAGACAAGGAATGTGTGTGTGAGGTGTGTTGCCAGCAAGGGCACAAGGGACATCGTGTGATCAAACCAGAGGAAGAGAGAAAGGAGAGACAGGTATGTATTAAACAAAAAAAAGCTCACCAGGATAATATTGCCATGCTTTTTGTAGTGATTCTTTCTCTCATGTTGGTTGTAGCATGTAAGAACTGTGTTGTTACAATTGTAGCTTTTCTAAAATGCAACTTAACTGAACTGAATTAATAATCTAGGGCTGTTGCTGCCCACAGTGTGTGGCTTCTTTTTTTTTCTATACTAAGTTATGGATGTTGTGTGTGCAGACGGAGCTGGTTCAGATGCAGGCAGAGGTACAGAAGAGAATCCAGGAGGCAGAAAAAAATCTTAAGACTCTTCCGCATGCTGCCCCCCAACACAAGGTAACATGTCCAGGCCCTTCTGAAGTTTGCCCTTGATCATCTGGATGATCCAGAGGAGGCATGGGAGAAAGTCATGTGGTCAGATGAGACCAAAGTAGAACTTTTTGGTCTAAACTTCA
>NW_018127920.1:4574199-4616124 GCF_001952655.1 Monopterus albus | reverse complement strand
TGAAGCATGGGGGTGGAAACATCATGCTTTGGGGGTGCTTTTCTGCAAAGGGGACAGGACGACTGCACCGTATTGAGGAGAGGATGGATGGGGCCATGTATCGTGAGATTTTGGACAACAACCTCCTTCCCTCAGTAAGAGCATTGAAGATGGGTCATAGCTGGGTCTTCCAGCATGACAATGACCCCAAACACACAGCCAGGGCAACTAAGGAGTGGCTCCGTAAGAAGCATTTCAAGGTCCTGGAGTGGCCTAGCCAGTCTCCAGATCTGAACCCAATAGAAAATCTATGGAGGGAGCTGAAACTCCATGTTGCCCAGCCACAGCCCCAAAACCTGAAAGATCTGGAGAAGACCTGTATGAAGGAGTGGGCCAAAATCCCTGCTGCAGTGTGAGCAAACCTGGTCAAGAACTACAGGAAACGTCTGACCTCTGTAACTGTAAACAAAGGTTTCAGTACCAAATATTAAGTTCTATTTTTCTATTGTATCAAATACTTTTCATGCAATAAACTGGAAATAAATTATTTAAAAATCTAACAATGTGATTTTCGGGAATTTTTTGTAGATTCTGTCCATTCTTTGTAAGTGGGAAAACTTGAAAAATCAGCAGTGTATCAAATACTTATTTCCCCCACTGTAGTTTCTTTTTCAAATAAAGTTAGGTTTACGTTACTGTCAGGCGAAATAACACACAAGTTTAGGGTTAGGCAAGTAGTGGTTACAGTTAAGGTCAGGGTGAGGGATTAGTCTCAAGGAAATGACTGTAAAACATTGTAATGTTGCATGAGATAATAGAAACATGACGGTGTGTGTCCCTGAGAGAAATCACTGATTTACATTGCAGGCTTAGATCAGCAGTGCAGTTCAATAAGTTCTGTATTACCAGAGAATCACTGGGGACTGAGAGTCAATATACAGTAGCAAACACTGAATATATAGGCCAGGTGCTCTGATTCTCTTTGCTAAAAGCTTGTGAGCATGTTGGTGTTGTAGTGCTTATGTGACTTAAAGCTTCTGTCTGGGTTTCCAGGCAATGATCTTGGCATTTCACCTACGGTAACACAACCATAAAAAGAGGCAGAAAAGGTGATTTGGCATTTACAGTCGCAGTTAACGGTTATTAAAAAACATTACCATCTGTGTTTCTAGCTAACAAACAGTGTGTAGTTTAGAGCAATATATAACCATAAAATGAAGTTAGTATCATTAATCATTTTCCAGCTCTAAACCATGTTTAATACATAAACATTACTGTATCTTGTGTCCACATAATGATACTGGCCTTCAGTATTTGAAGGCCAGTATCATCATTTGAAGCTTTTGGGGGAACATTTTTAACAAATATGCAGGTCTGGAAACATGTCACCCAGTGCAGCAGTGTGTTTCACTGATGTGTTTTTAATAGTTTTTGAGCAACAGTGAAGGTCTGTGGCACAAATGAACAAGCTAATCCAGGTTACAGGCTGACAGATATTAACCTGAGTAGAGGTAATTCATTGGTGTTTTTAGTCTCAGTATGGAGATTGTTGAAAATATTGTTAATATATAAAGTGACCGGCTTATCCTTTAATATATTTACAAAATTTTCTCAAAACATGTTTTCACATCATCATTATGGGTTATTGATTGTAGATTGATAGGAAAATATGTCTATTTTTCAATTAAAATGAAATCTAATACACAATAAAATGTGCAAAAATGAAGGGATCTTGCATTTAAATCACACTTTTCTACCTTAATAGACAACACACTTTACAAATTTGCCTCTCAATCACCCATTCACATACACACTCACACACTGGTGGTGATGGAGCAGGACGACTGCACCGTATTGAGGAGAGGATGGACTGGGCCATTAGGAACAACTTTAGAATGTGGACTAGAGGAACTGGGGACAGAACTGCCAACCCTGTTATAATGGATGACCTGCTCTGAGCCACATCTACTGTACCTTTGAACACTTTCTGAAGTCACTGTTGATATGGAAATCTAACACATTTTTACAATAGCATTATTAGTCCCATCACAACCAGCTGAGGTGTGGCTCTTGCTTTTATTTACAACAACCATAATCTCTTTTTCACCTAAAACACATAACCAAGATCTACTGACTGTTGAATTTTACTCCATGCACTACAATATTTACTGTACTTGAATTGTGTGCCTTAATACGTTTTAATGATTAGGCCCACTGTTTACAAAAAATTAACTCATTTGATACCTCAACCACATTTATTTCAGTACCACCACCATTAACTAAATAATGTGACCAATTAATGGGCCCTCAAAACAATCACACACTAGCAGCCTTCTTGACTTTGATAGTTTGATGTTATGATAAGAAAAACACCTTAAGTTCATCAATCTTACCTTTGAGCTGTGTCATAGTCGCTGCTGCTGCTCCAGCCATTGACTATGCTTGTGAGCGGTCAAACTACAATAACTAACTACCCTTTTTTTTTTATCAGAAAAACTACAATAACTAACTACCCTTTTTTTTCAGAAAGCCAGTATGCAGCGGTCCCTTTCACCTCACACACTATCTCCTGTCATGCCTCTCCTTCAGTTCTTCCTTCACAGTTTGTAAACCTGTGCACCAGAGGCACTTACCTTCTACATATGTGGGGAAGGATGCAAGGCTTCTCCTAGACTATGAATAAAAAGAAAGGAGACTATTAAGACTTTTTCCAACTTTACTTCAACTTGATGCAGAGAAGTAGAAAATGAGACACAGGGCAGTTATTGCAGGGCAGTGAATACCAAATGAATAGTATAATGCTGAACACACCTCTTTGCTGGAGGGAGAAGATTCCAAGCTGTCATCCTGCAGCAGGTGTCTGCTGGATGACTCTGCTCCTGGAGGAGAGGGTGAGCCTGAACCAGGAGACTGCAAGGACAGAATAGGGAATGGGCACAAAATACAGTCTGTGAATTGAAATCCTTAATTTAGAACCAAGCACCACTTTTAATGCAAATGTACCATGTGTTGCGGAATAAACCCCAAATGAATGAACAAAATGGAACTCTACAGAAAACTTTATTTTGTATACTGTCAGCATTAAACAGGTGAAGTATTTGTAGCGACTCTGATCACTACAGCTGTTAAGTCAAACTGTGTGACTAAAACGTGATGTGCGACAGCTGGAGAGTCACTGCTACATACTGTAAGGGTGAGAGCACGCGCTGATACATCACAGACTAGCTTACTGAAGATGCCCTGATCTGCACTTGAACTCTGCAGTTCTCTTCAGCTCTGAGGAGGTTTTATGTGTCTTTCTGTTCATTGTTTTTGCTCTGGAGCCAAAACAACAAAGACAGTTTCTCTGGGTGATACTTTTCTCAGGCTGTTCTGGACCATATTCAGCAAACAATAGTGATGCCTGCTGGAGATTAAGATGTAACAGTCTTTTAGTTCTCCTTCCTGTTGTTAGCAAATAAGGAACTCTAGGGCAGAAAACAGCAGTGTGTGGACTTTGTGACTTTTCTTTGTCAGTCCATTGCCTTCCAGGTTACCGGGGCTGTTAGGTGCAATATCTGTGGGTGCTTCTCAATACATTATTTCAAGTCTCCTTGCGGTGAACTCAGCACAAAAGTTATTAAATGTTCATCTGTGGCTGCACCTCAATTCCCTTAACTTCACTGTCTTCTAGTTGTCTGTAATTTAATCAATTAATCCTTGCATGTTTGTCCCTCTGAAGATGGAAGGAGGAATGTAAGGAAAAGATAGGAGGGAAAAAGAAACTTGGAAATGTTTGTAGAGAAACAAGATGTCCTTCCATCTGAACTGAAGCTATGTGCATTTTTGATGTCTGCAGCTCAGCTGGCATAGCTGTCAGTCAGAATTTAGAGTTGTGTAGCAACTTTTGTTGATATGGAGTTTGGATTTGCCTATATATGCATTGTACAATACCAATAAGGGTGCACACTTACTTAATATTCTTCTTTCCTTGAATATCTTAAATCTGCACTCTGTATTTATTTATCACTGACCAGATGACAACTTAAGGTTGTGGTAAACAGGTTTAGCTTTTATATTATGAAACTGCTTTGAGTGCACAAAAATGCAATACAATTGAAAAATAAAACTAATGATCTGCACCAAAATGTGTAATTTATGTGTGTTGTGCATGTGTGTGTATATATACTGTTTATACTATATATATTATATATATACATACTATATATTTGTTTGTCTTTTTTGTTAAAACTGATTTTATAAAATTGGTATTAAAAAATAGTATCATTTAGGAACTGGTATCAAAGTCAAGGTATCAGTACCAGTTTTGAAAATTTTGGAATGATACCCAGCTTTAGTCAGTGCAGTGTAAGACTTCAGTGAAAGATGGTCTCATCAATCCTTGATCATGGCTCCTTCCTTTCTCCTCAATATTCTCTTTAAAAACACAAATCAGTGTTTTGAAACATCCTTTGAGATAACAGACCTGGAACAACTTCCAGGTCAAACCAGATGTGAGGAGCAAGAAATGACCAAATAAAAGAAGTGGGATGTACCCAAACTGTAGAAATGTGAAACCCACCTTAGAGCCTATTTAATGCCAACAGAACGCAGAAAGACACGACTGCTAAAATCATCACAAGCACTTCACACAGCCAACATCAAGAGCAGTTGTTACAAAACACAATTTACTTCATTTGTTCAGAGTCTGAAAGTATCAGACACACAAGCTGTGATGAGGTGAGCTGAAAAGGTGCACAGACACAACAATGGGACAAATGGCAGCTTTGAGGCAGAACAGCACAATGTATCACCTCTGTGTAGAGGCGAGGACAACTCATCTCATAATACAGAAACAGACCAGTAGGAAGCATCTTGCAGCCTCTGGCTCACAAAAGCTCTGTATTTTAAATCTGTTACATTTGGCTAAGCCAGTACCTACATTTTACTTTAGTCTACCTGTACAGTGTGTTGTTCAGTTTCTTGCTTTTAATATTTTTAATTGCTGCATTCTATTTCTTATGTTGGGTTTAAAAGCACACTTTCTCACTTCCCTCAAGTGTCACATCTTCATGTAGATAGTTCTAATTTTATTAGTCCAGGTCCTGAGATGCAGTGTGTGTCTCACAGATTTGTATGTTTTTTTTTCTCTGATTACCTGTTTATCTTGTTGACAGCTTTTCTTGCCCTAAAATTCATGCTGTGGTGAATCAAGTCTCTAAGGGCCTGTTGATATCCTGACTGAGGAGATCAAGTCACTAATCACAATGTAGTCAGTGATGTCATCGGCCTCGCATGACAGCAGCCCAGAGTGGCCCTGGATTCTTTATGCACATTATCCCAATATCATGACTTTATATTCACTTAACAAATGGTGCTCGTATACAATTCACAGTAAAGAACCATGCACTGTAATGGTGTCCTTAAAAGAAGTGATCTAAATGAATTATCATTCCTTTTAATGGAAATTTCATTTTTATCACTTCATACATATTACTGACTTAAACCCTCGTGCATGCCACAATTACACAATTCCTTTCAATTCCTGTCTCATCCCATTTCATAACTTAAAAGGTAACAATGCATTAGCCATTTGAGGAAAGGTGGTGTATTTCTTTTCACTTCAAAAATTATTTACAACTCTAAAGTAGAAAAAATAACTCCACTGTCACCAGTTACAATAATAAAATGCTACTTACATATTAATGCATAAGTAATAATATTCTAGTAGTGTATTAAATATAATACCCTATGAATGGTACCATTCTACATTTTAAAAATTTTACTTTTGACTCTTTAAAATCTCATGTCTCATCTCATTTTCTATACCGCACAGTCCCCAACGGGTTTGTTGGGGGGCTGGAGTCAATCCCAGCCGGCATCGGGTGAAAGGCAGGGTACACCCTGGACAGGTCCCCGGTCCATCGCAGGGTCTTTAAAATAATTGTAGTAATTTGATATACTGATATAAAGAAATTCAGAAAGTCTGTATATCTGTTTAAAAAGTTAAAACAATTAAATCTTGATTTCCAAAAGATGGGGATCAAACATTATTAGCTAACTGCACCACTCTTGGTCTTGAATTCACAAAAGGCTGTGAAATAAAATAGCTGGTCTTAAAAACATAACATTGAGACAAATGATATCACCACTGCTACAAATATAATCCATCAACACACCAATAGAAAAACCTAAATAAATGTTTCACGCTGTCCACACCTCATCTCCATCGTGTTGGTCAGTCTGCTGCTCCTGATTAGCTTGTTCCTCTTCAAACTTTTCTACTTGATACATCCAGAAGTTTTCCATGGCTTTGAGTAAATGCACTAGCCCAGCTAAATGCGAACAAGAGCTAGCACTGAGAGTGGCAATGCGTGGTTAAATGCAACAGCAATGTCTGCAGACAGAGTTAACTGCTCAGGTGACACCAAAGTATCAGGATTCATCATGGAATCAACAGGCTAAGTGTCACTGCCTTTCTGGTGGCACACTGAAGACACCGTGATGTCATGTCAACTGTAGTCATTAAATTTATAGTATATGTTGTGGATACATGAAACTAAGATTTCAATTTAAGGCAGAAGTGTTAAAACCACACAGGGTAGAGGCATGTTCTCATCACTGCCATCATTGTAAACAGGAAAGCATTCTGTTATTGGATCTTCACTGAATTATTTAACTTGTCTTGCCCTTTACCTTTCTCTATCTAACCCTTACTGAATAAGTCATTGGGAGGCGGGGTGGGGGATGATGACAGGAGGGAAGGAGGAAACAATAGAATTTCACATGACTAAAGGCAGAGACACACCAAGTCAATGAGAAAAAACTGGCAACAACGAAGGCCGACTGCTGGGCCGCCTCACTGTACCATTGTCTGGGCCAGTCAGGCTAAAAAAAGTGACACTTGAGCATACCACACAGACTACAGCCAACAGCCGACTGACACGTACGCTCTTGCACCTGTTTGACAGGAATAACTCCCCCTACCAGTAGGTGGGAGTAGCTGTATTCAGACAACACCCCTGGCTTCACTACCACTTTCATGTTGCTTGTATGTGTTACAGTAGGTTTGATAAAATCAAATATGAAAGACATAGCATAACTTACAGCTAGTATTTGTATTTTTGGAATCTTTATTAAGAACTCTAATAATAATAATAATGTTTACTGTGATGTTTTGGCCACATTTGTAGTATGGTATGGTAGGGTAAGACTTTATTGATCCCACATTGGGGAAATTCCAGTGTTCCAGCAGCAATAAGTCTGACTTCTTCCTACTCCATTCAAGCATGTACTAGGTATAAGCAAATTGATATTGGATTGTGTGTAAAAATGTGTGTTGTTATATCAACTGTTTTATATGCTTGAAAGAATAAATCAAATCAAATCAAAATCAAATCAATAGAGCAAACAAAACATCACAAGAACAACAAACACCATAAGGACCTCCGAGAAGCAAATCAAAGATACCTAAAAAACAAGACAAAACATAGCACTTGAGAGAAATCAAGAACAAGAATATTACTCCCGCAATTAATTCCTGTGCATTTGTCTGCTGCAGTCTTTTTTTTGGGTTTTATTTTTGTACATGCTTTCTACCTTGTATTGTGCTTTGAGATGTGAGAAGTATATTGGACATTCCTGGCATTTGCATACAGTAGGTCCAGAGTTTTATTGTCCCTTGTGTGGCATTTAGCATACTGGGTGAAGTTTGGGAGGGTGGCAAAGAGGGGGTGGGGGGCATTTTTGACCAGGATATGTCCTTGACATCACACATAAACCAAGTCTATAGAACTGCTTTCTTTCATCTGCACAATATTGCAAAACTCAGAAACATCCTGTCTCAAAGTGATGCTGAAAAACTGATCCATGCATTTGTCACTTCCAGGCTGGACTACTGTAACTATTTACTATCAGGATGTCCCAATAATTCCATAAAAAGCCTCCAGTTAATCCAAAATGCTGCAGCCAGAATACTGACAGGAACTAGCAAGAGAGATCATATCTCTCCCATATTAGCTTCTCTCCACTGGCTCCATCGTCTTATTAAATCCATAATTGAATTTAAAATCCTTCTCCTAAAATACAAAGCCCTTAATGACAAGATAAAAGCCCTTAATGACAAGATTCCATCATATGTCATCGAGTCATATCATCCCAACAGAGCACTTCACTCTCAGAGTGCAGGTCTGCTTGTGGTTCCTAGAGTCTACAGAAGTAGAATGGGAGGCAGAGCCTTTAGATACCAAGTTCCTCTCCTATGGAACCAGCTCCCAATCTCAGTTCAGGGGGCAGACACGCTCTCTACCTTTAAAATTAGACTTTCCTTTTTGATAAAGCTTATAGTTAGGGCTGGATCTGGTGACCCTGAGGCTTCCCTTAGTTATGCTGCTATTGGCCTAAGCTGCTGGGGGGCGCCATCATGCTCTGAGTTTCTCTCCTCTATTCTCCTCCCCTCCATATGTCACCATTATGGGTCACTAACTGTGTGTCCTCTCTTTCTCTCTCCCTGTATCTTTCTGCATGTAGCCCTGGCTCTGGAGCTCTATGTTTCCGATGAACAGTCACCAGCCACAACAACCTGCCCAGTGTTTGATTGTTTGTTGTGTCTTGCTGCTTTTTTTCTTTTCGCTCTCCTCTATCCACTCACCCCAACCAGTCAAGGCATAAGGCCGCCCACCAAAAGAAGAACACGCTAGACAAAGTCTATTCAAATCTGAAGCAGGCATACAGAACAATACCTGCAAGTCTGCTTTCAAAGCTGGTGACCAGGATCAGTACAATGTGGCCAAACCTGAGAAGGGGAGTTAAAGCAGCAAAGATGGACTGCAAAAGGAAAGTGGAGGATCATCTGGCTGATAACAACCCAAGGCAGGTGTGGCAAGGTTTACAGCACCTCCCTTGGATGCTACAGGGGCAATAAGTCGGAGGTAGTCAACGCTGAAGCCTCGCTGGTGAAGGAACTGAATCACTTCTTCACTCACTTTGAGACAAGAAGGTCCCACTCTGCTCCTCTGACCCTATGCCCCCCACCCCCCTCCCACTCAACTTACAGGAACATCAAGTGAGAAGGGCACTGAAGGCTGTAAACCCACACAAAGCAGCAGGACCAGATGAGGTACTGGGCAAAGTGCTGACTAACTATCAAGGGTCCTGACAAGGATCTTCAAAATCTCCCTGGAACAGGCTACTATCCCTTTCTGCCTAAAGACAGCCACCATCATCCCAGTTGCCAAACAAACAACCATAAGCTGCCTGAACGACTACAGACTGATAGCATTAACTTCAGTAGTCATGAAGTGCTTCAAGACGCTTGTAGCTCACCACCTCAAGTACTGCCTTCCTCTAAGCTTTGACTTTTCATTGACCATAGTTCAGCATTTAACACCATCCTGCTGGACATCCTAGTCAAGAAGCTGGCCGACCTGCATTTCCCACCCCTGACCTGTGACTGGATCAAAAACTTGACAGACCACCCACAAACAGTGAGGGTTGGACCCCACCGTTCATCCATCCGGACACTCAGCACAGGCTCTCCCCAGGGTTGCGTACTGAGCCTCTGTCTGTACCCTATGTACACACATGACAGTGTCCCTTTACACCACTCAAACATTATTGTCAAATTTGCAGACAGTACTACAGCGGTGGGTCTCATCAGTGGAGGTGATGAAATGGCTTACAGAGAGGAGGTCTAAAGGCTCAAGGCATGGTGCGCAACCAACAACCTTATGCTGAACACCAGCAAAACAAAAGAGATGGTGATGGACTTCAGGAAGGTGAGAGGAGACACTGCCCGACTACTGATCAATGGTGACTGTGTGGAGAAAATCTCCTCCTTCAAGTTCCTCGAGGTGCACATTGCAGACAATCTAACATGGTCCACCAACACAAAAGCAGTGGTAAGGAGGGCCCAACAGTGAAGCAACTACACTTCCTAAGAGTGCTGCGGAAATGTCATCTGGAAGCCAACCTGCTGAGAACTTTTTATCTCATCACAATAGAAAGCGTGCTGACATACAGTATTTCATCAGTATGGTATGCTGATAGTACAGCCGGTGACAGGAAAGCCCTGCAGGGAGTGATAAGGTCAGCACAGAAAACTATCAGCCAGCCCCTGCCCTAGCTGGAAGCCATGGCCAACTCCCGTGGCCTCAGCAGAGCAAGGACGATCTTGTCTGACCACTCACACCCTGGTCATGGTCTCCTCAACTTTCTTCCCTCTGGCAGGAGGTACAGGAGCACAAGATGTAGAATTAGCCAAAAGGCATGTGGGAGACTAGACTCCATGGCCAAGTGGAAAACAGTTCTTTGGTCTGTTGAGACCAAAATGGTGTTTTTTGGCCATCAGACAAGACACTATGTTTGGTGGACACCAAAAACTGCACATCACCACAAACACACCATCCCCACTGTGAAGCACAGTGGTGGCAACATGAAGCTGTGGGGATGCTTCTCGGCTGCCGGCTCTGGAAGGCTTGTAAAGGTAGAGGGTAAAATGAATGTGGCAAAATATAGAATGAATGAATGACACTTTATTATAGACTCAAGGTCCAAATTAGAACAAACAGACAATAAAAGAACAGTTAAAAGAAACAATATAAAATAAACAAAACGAGAACAAGAAAACCATAAACTACTATCCCTTTAAAAGGCAGGCATACCAGTGTTTCCAGAGAGCAGAAGTGAAACGCATGTCACTGTAAGCAACATTAGTCAACAATATAATGATATGGTTTTCAGAACCATTCAAGCGACAGATAAATTTAAACATCAAGTTTCTTAAAACAGCGGGAAATGTACTAATTTGAGATGACACGAACAGTTTGGTAGCACTCGTCCATCTAAGCTTTTTCAATAACAGCCTTAGGGCATCATTATAAGCCACTGACAGTTTCTGACGACTGCCCTTTTTATAATTACACCACAGGTGGGCAGTGTACAAGGAAGTACATTCATTACACACAGTTAAAATATTACCAGACAACTTAAAGGAAGGAAATGCGAGGGTCCTACCCTCGTTTGTGCGGCATATCATAATAACACTTTTAACAATATTATACTTAACATCGTGAAGTTCTCAAAATACCGAGCACAAGTTCAAGAGGTGCTAAAGAACTGCTGAACTGGGACTAAAAATCACAAGGTCGTCTGCATACATTAAATGATTCACAACTATACCACCGACCATACATCCCGTTCTGCACATATTTAACTCTTTAGAGAGATCATTCATGTAAAAATTAAACAAGATTGGGGAAAGCAGACTACCTTGTCTTACCCCATTACAGGTCTGAAAGGGTGCAGATATACATTTATCCCATCTAACAAACATCATCTGATGGGCATACCAATATGACAAGCATCTCACTATATATTTAGGCACTCGAGCATCACACAGTTTTGGAATAATTTCCTATGATTTACTTGGTCAAAAGCTTTGGAAGCATCTAAGAAGCACATGAATACAATAGAGTTTTTACTTTCATATTTGCTGACTGTGGTAGGTTCACTGAGCGGCCAGGAATGTAGGAGACAGACTCGAAAAATACATCAGGTTTTCTCAAATCAGTAATTTATTTTATACAAGTGCCAGCAAAGTACATATGCCAAACAAAAACTAAATGGTTTAACTTCACATAACTGAAGAAAACTCAACTCAAAATAACTCAACGCAACTTACAGGCACGTGCACACCACTACACTTAGACTGCCACACTCCCAGCTGCTCCACCTCAACTGATTAAGTAGCTCCTGGTATCAATCAACCCTATGACATCCTTGATGACATCAGAGAGCGTACAAAATGAGGAAGTGATTAACCTGGTAAATACAATCAAACATTTAACACACAGGTTCAGGCATTAAGAAACATACATGACTTAACCTAGGGACAAGTGGAGCGTTCTCACTCACTTTGTCACACTGACTAATTCCTTTAGTGCAAATATACACATATATCAGTGCCATGGTTAGTTTTAAACCCAAATTGGTTTGCAGTGGAGCTAATAAGATTGTGAAACCTACTCAAAAGAAGTTCTTCAGCAACTTTTGAAAGAATATTAGCAAGTGCGATAGGTCTATAATTATCCGAGCTGCCCACCTTCCCTGCTTTATCCTTCACCATAGGAACTAAAAGTACTGAGATCAAAGAGTCAGGCAGAAACCTGTGCATAACAGAGGCAGTAAAGCATATAGCTAGAAGAGGGGACAACCTGAGACTAGCGTACTTAAGATGTTCAACAGAAATGCAGTCCAGCCCAGTAGCCTTATTTTCAGACAAATTACATATTGCTTGGGAAACTTCATTGGTTTTAAAAGATTCAACAAACTCAACCCCACTCACTGAAAAAGTTTCACTCGGAATAAAATTAAATAATTCGCAGTAATAACGCCACCAAAACTCAGCTATCTTATCAGGATCAGAAATTCCATCAATAGTATGGGGTAAGGAGGATCTACTATTATTAATGTATTTGATGTCCTTCCAAAACGATTTCATATTGTTCCTTAAGAGTTTTTTCACCACAAAGTCTGACCTCATCTTATGTTCATTTTTCAAAATGAACTGTATGGCATATTTATATTTTGCAGTTGCAAACTTTTTAAAACTTATATATAGGCCCATATCTGCAAGAGCCCAGGAAGTTGTAGCCTCCCAGGCTTTAGCCTTAAATTCAGCCACATAGGTGCTCCAACCAGGCATAATTTTGCACTTCACTTTACCTTTGTGATAAGGCATACTCGCTTCCAACAGCGCCCGGATAATATTAGAATACATAAAAGAAATATTTGACTTGTGATTAACATCTGTGCAGTTAGGATCTCTACACATAACTGCCTCTCTAGGTAACGTAATATCACGTAACAGCTTATCAGTGAGATTACGAAAGCTGGCAAAATCCTCAGGAGAAAGAGAGGACCAGTCCAAACCTCAGGATAAAAAGTGGACCAGTCTAAACCTTTATGTTTATGGTTAGACGGAGTTAAAATAGTTATAAAATCAAGTCTCACGGTCACCTATCAAAGGAATATGATCAGAAAAGAACACATTATATAGAATGTCTATATCTGCCAAAGCAGCATGTGCATCAGCAGTAGAAATACAGTGGTCGAGCCACGATGTTGTATGCCAGGCCTCACTAATATATGTATAGCTCTGACTAGGCAGGAACTCACTACTAGACAAAATCAAATTATTATCAGCACAAAAGTGCAACATATGCTTTGCAAAAACAGAATTCTTATCTGATATATTTGTGTTCATATCACCCACAATATATACGCTTGTATAAATGTCGCTATGTATAAAAGAACTAATAAAAGAAAGCTTGTTCAAGTACTCCTCTTCGTTCTGATTACATTCATAAGGAGCATAGATGTTTAAAAACACAAGCTCCTTGTTATCCAGAGTCAGGCATATTGCAATACACCAGTCCTCATCAAGCCTAACCACACTAACCACTGGGTCCAACCTCTTAGACCACAAGATAGCCACGCCACCAGGAATTCGTCCACGCTTAATACCGAGCCCAAAGTCAGTAGTAGACTCTCCAGCGCCGAGGAAATTATGGACTAAGGAGTTGAGTCCACATAAATCCTGCTTGGCAAGAAAAGTCTCTTGTAAATATAGAACGTCACATTGTTCCAGCAGCTCTTCAAACACAGTGCGACGAACTTTATCCTCCACCTTATGACCTAAACGTAGGCCATGACAGTTATATGAGATTACTTTAAGATCCATAACAATTAGCTAGAGCTGGCATCTGCTCCAGGAGAGGGCACTACTCAGGTAGAGTGAGCAGCATGAGCACCACCAACAAATTTACATGTATTCAAAATCACCCTGAAAATCAAAGTGAAAAACTGAAAGCACAGGTTCATCCAAGTTGTGTGAATTTCATCACCGCAACTTATAATGTGACTCAGAAATGTGTACGATCCTGCGTGCCTGTGTGCACTCCGGACAACGTCTAGACATAGTCCCGATGAGTCGGCGGATGGTGTTCTGGGGGATCTCCTCCCAGACCTGGATCAGGGCAATAATGAGCTGGACAGTCTGTGGTGACACTTGGAGGTGTCAGATGCACTGATACATAATGTCCCATAGATGCTCAGTTGGATTCAAGGGACCATGAGGGCCAGTTAATGGCATCAATGCCTTCATCATCCTCAACACACTCTGGCCACATCAGGCCAGGCATCGTCCTGCACCAGGAGGAACCCAGGGCCCACTGCACCAGCGTAAGGTCTGACAGTAACTCCGAGGATTTCATCCTGGTACCTCTCAGCAGTCAGTGTACCATTGGCTATGACATGGAGGTCTGTGTGGCCCTCCACCAAACCGGTTATGCTCCATGATGTTACAGGCAGCATAACATTCACCACAGCATCTCCAGATTCTTTCACGCCTGTCACATGTGTTCAGTGTGAACCTGCTCTCATTTGTCAAGGGAATAATTAATGTCCCATAGATGCTCAGTTGGATTCAAGGGACCATGAGGGCCAGTTAATGGCATCAATGCCTTCATCATCCTCAACACACTCTGGCCACATCAGGCCAGGCATCGTCCTGCACCAGGAGGAACCCAGGGCCCACTGCACCAGCGTAAGGTCTGACAGTAACTCCGAGGATTTCATCCTGGTACCTCTCAGCAGTCAGTGTACCATTGGCTATGACATGGAGGTCTGTGTGGCCCTCCACCAAACCGGTTATGCTCCATGATGTTACAGGCAGCATAACATTCACCACAGCATCTCCAGATTCTTTCACGCCTGTCACATGTGTTCAGTGTGAACCTGCTCTCATTTGTCAAGGGAATAATGCGCCAGTGGTGGACCTGCCAATTCTGGCATTCTCTGGTGAATGCCAGTCGAGCTGTATGGAGAGGGCCAGTTAATGGCATCAATGCCTTCATCATCCTCAACACACTCTGGCCACATCAGGCCAGGCATCGTCCTGCACCAGGAGGAACCCAGGGCCCACTGCACCAGCGTAAGGTCTGACAGTAACTCCGAGGATTTCATCCTGGTACCTCTCAGCAGTCAGTGTATGCCTTCCCAGACCCTCACTGACCCACCACCAAACCGGTCATGTTCTGATGTTCCAGGTGCATAACGTTCACCACAGCATCTCCAGACTCTTTCAAGCCTGTCACATGTGTTCAGTGTGAACCTGCTCTCATTTGTCAAGGGAATAATGCGCCAGTGGTGGACCTGCCAATTCTGGCATTCTCTGGTGAATGCCAGTCGAGCTGTATGGAGCTGGGCTGTGAGCACAGGTCGTACTAGAGGACGTTGGCCCCTCATGCCACCCTCATGGAGTCTGTTTCTGACAGTTTGGTCAAAAACATGCACACCAGTAGCTGCTGGAGGTCATTCTGTGGGGCTCTCACAGTGCTCCTCCTGTTCCTCCTTGCACAAAGAAGCAGCTACTGGTCCTGCTGCTGGGTTGCTGCCCTTCTACGGCCCTGTCCAGCTCTCCTGGTGCAACATCTGGTCTCCTTTTATCTGCTCCATGCTCTTGAGACTGTGCTGGGAGACAGCAAACCTTCTTGCAACTGCACGTATGGATGTGACATCGAGGAGTATCTGGACTACCGGTGCAACCTGACTGGGCTGCAGGTACTGCCTCATACTATCGGTAGTGACAAGGACACTACCAGCAAGACATAAAGTGAGAAGAATCAATCAGGAAGGATAAGGAGAAAGCATTTGTCTGTTGTGACCACATGGAAAACCATTTCCTTTTTTCACGTGTTGTCACTTTCATTTGCACCAAAGTAGGTGAAACTGATTCACAGTCACTTGTGTTAAAATAGAGACATTGATATCTCTGAAGTTTAACTGGCTTGGTGTTATACTGTGATGATCAAGTGTTCCTTTAACTCTTTTGAGCAGTTTTTATTATAGATTTGGAGATTTCTACCTGCATCCCAGCACGTTGGAGGAATAAGAAGACTTTATTTTGTGGTGCTTACAGCAGTCAAAACTGAGATTTTATGAAATGTCCTCGTTATTCTGACTAATCCACAAATCAGTGTCTCAGTAGTTTTCATGGCTGACTATGAGATCTTTGGATTTGCCAAAGTATCAGAGGATGCGTTTCTGAAAAGAGATGCTGCAGTACTCTGGACAAAAGGTCCACAGTTCTTGTATGTGGCTTCAGTATTCAGCCAGTATCTATACAGGATGTGCTCAGCCCCAGAATTGCTGAGCAAAGCCCACTACATACAGTTACACACGCTGTCATATTTATTCTCTCAGGCATTTGATGTTGGTGCAGTTTGAGGCTCCTGGATTAGATCTGGGTTCAGTGGGTAGAGCAGTCATCTCCCAACCGGAGGGTTGGAGGTTCAAATCTCGGTGCCTGCAGTCCACATGTTGAAGTGTCCTTAGGCAAGACACTGAACCCCCCTGTTGCCCCCGATGGTTAGAGCCATCGGTGTGAGTTGGCGCCGCAGATGGCTGCCTCGGTTCTGTACCGGAAACAAATTCCTTGTGTGTGTTAACATGTTTGGCCAAATAAAGGTGATTATCCTTACCCTATATTTATTGTCAAGATTGTTTTGTGACTGTTATGTTTTGAACTGATATTATTTTTTCATTTTGTTTTTGTCTTTTTTCTTATATTTTTTTGTGCAGCACTCTGAAACTGCTATTTAAAAAATAAACTTATGGACTGGCCGCTGGGTGTTTCTGCTCCGTTAGCTTTACATAGTGCAGTATATAGGATCAATGGTGCTTTACCACTATGATACCAGTACAGGTGGTGTGTGTGGGGGGGGATCGGGGCAGGGGACACTTTTGTAATTTGGATCACATAATTCTAAAATGATTAAAGTACGCGAACACATTCATATGCAAACAACAACTGATTCACACAATAGCCAAATCATCCAGTACAACTTGATCAATAATAAACTGCTGTACTTACATCACCCCCCAGTGATTGCTGAAAGTCACACTCTGCAGTGGGGCTCAGATCCTGCCTCATTACCCAAATGGGCTCCTTGGGCTCATCGGGTGTGTAAGGAGATCTCACCGTTCTGGTCTTCACTTCCTCTATGGCGTCCTTAATGTCCTTGATGGCCAGAGATATGGCATCCCTCTTCTCCTGACTGTTCCTCATTACAGGCTCATCTGAAGGACTCACAGCCTGTTTTCTGGACTTCCCTTGGTTAGCAACTTTGTGTTGACTGTCAGAGTCAGTCTGAGACTCAAGCTGGGGCTTTTCATCCTCCTGTGGTAGCTCATTTTCTTCATCTATGTCTTCTGCAGCATGGTGAAGACTCTGCAAGCTTATGCTTTCTTTGACCTCAGCCACAATGCTGTCAATGTCCTCCTCCTGGTCACAGCTGTCAGCACGTGGGTAAGGAGCAAACTCAGCCTCCTTCTCTGGGCTGTCTGACTCACCATCTGAGCGTTCATCATAGTGGCGCAGACGGGAACCCACTGCCTCCTGCTGCTGGTGATAGTCTCCACCTCCTGCCTGGCTGTCCAGCAATCGAAAGCTGGTCCTCCTCTGTTGGAGAGACTCTGTGCCCCCATTTCCATCTGTGGCAGATGAATCTGATGCAGGAACATCACAGATTTCCTCATAAACATGCTCAGTGAGTGAGTAAACATCATAAGGCTCAGAATAGGCCTCATCTGCAATTCCAGTATCCAAAATCTCTAAGCTCTCACCAGCCAAGACAGTGCTCCTTTCCACAGAGTGGCTAAGGGGGGGGGGTTGGAGTAGCCAGTGTTCAGCATTTCCTTTGTTTCATCCTGTCTCTGGGAGTGTTCGATATCAGACAGGGGTTTGTGTGGCATGGGCGAAGGCTGAGGAAGAAAGTTAGGATGTGGATGAAGATGCTGCTGTTCAGCCTCAGCACTCTCAGTGTACCCCTCTGCCTCGGACCGTAGCTGGAGTCTATAGGTCCCTGCCTCATCCTCCGTCTCTGGCTGTCCCTCAGGTTCAAGAGACATCATCACCAGGCCATCATCACCCTCAGCCCGGTCAGTATGGGTGTGAAAACCACTCTCAGTGCTTGCTGAGCGGGCCAGCACTGAATCATCCCTCTCTCGTTCATCTTCCTGGCTCATCTCAATGTGGTGCTGGTTCTCCTGTTGTTGTGCTAAGTGTTGTGCTCTCTCTGCCTCTCTTTGCTGCCTCTGTCTGTGCCTCTGTTGCTGAGCTCTGATCCAAGCCTCGCTGTCCCCCTGTCTGCGATAACGTGTCACTGCAGGTCGAGGAATGGGCTGTGGCTGTTGGGGCTGGGGAGACTGAGCTCCCTGTTGTAGCTCGATGTCCTGCTCATCCGGTGGCCTACGCTGCTGTGATACCCTGGCTCTGCCACCAGCACCTCCTCCCGCCAGGGCCTCACAGCGTCTGTAGCGCTTTTCTTGGTTGCTGTAGTTACGAGACCGGCTGTTGTGGTTGCTGTGACGATGGCGAGGAGGAGCATCGGTCTCCTTCATCACCTCTTGGCCAAGCTCCGTCTCCTGGGGATTCATAGTTGTCTGGTTCTGGTTGTTTTAACTGTCAGAGAAGGTTTTAGGAGTCCATTGGTAGCAGGTGTCCATATGAGGTCAGGACAAAGACTGTTGTGAAGAGACTGAAAATGACAAAAGGGGAGAAAGTGGGAGTACATAGAAAGGAACAAAAATGAGAGAAAAATCATTATAAATATCTGTTTACATACAGGTGTAGTGCTGCCGGAATGACGCTCCACCACTTTTTTTTTTCCCCTCCAAGAGAGGAAAAAGAGTAGGCCTACTGGCATAATCTGGTTGAAATTCATAGCATTTCATTAAGAGCACTTGAAGATCCAATCATCAGTAAAGTGTATATCCTGTAAAATGGAATGCATGATTGATTCACAACATCACCTAAAACAATGCACGCTCCTATGTGCAACTGACACCCGCAAGTGTTTATGTGTTTCGTTTAACCACATATATGATGATGTGCATGGTTCACAGTGACACTTCAGCAGGGACTACAAAATCTGTTTACAAAAGACAAGTGACAGAACAAAACTCAGATCATCCACACTGACAAACTAGAGTGTGATCTCCAGGAGGAGCCATGGAGACAAACACCAGATGTGAGGCTCAGCAGCAGAAACAGATTTTACATTTAACTTCAATGATGCTGGGATTTAAACTGACTGTTCTACCTGTGTGCAGTATATGTGAGTGATCAGCTGTAGGTCTATATGACACAAACAGGGCACAGGATGGCCAAACCGTGGCACATGCTGACCAGTCACAGCCCCGTGCACCGCTGATGTATTCAATGTTGCTGGTTGATATGTAAACCAAGATGAAGCGGGAGCTCAGTAAACAATCAGTACATTGCGGAGTTGGTTTAAAGCTGGAGCAGAGAGCAACTCATTTAATGACTGGTAGTGGGGGGGGAGTCACTTTTTCATATTTTGGGTGGAATCTATCCCCTGTGGAGATTATACCGGAGTTTGGACTGAAGCCCTGATGGAGATTGTCCTACATAGACAAATAAATACATAAACTAATAAATAAATCTGGTGTTTAACCCATTTTTTTCACTTACACATCCAATATGAGCCAACACTTTATGATGCCATAAATGTTAGTATAAAAAAAACTGTGATTAACTAGGCCCTGGAGCAAATGAAGGCAATATTTTCCAAAGTACCTCAAAATGAACTCGTCTTCCTTCATATATACAATTAGATTCAGCCATGGGCCACTTTTACACACTGTTGGGAACCACCACAACTTTACAGGTGTAGTGGGCACACTGGCCTATATGTTTGCAATATATTTTGTTTTGTTATTTTTATTTCTCTGAAATAGCTGGTTAATTAATTGATAAAACTGTTTGTTTTGGATTGTCTCTGAGGACAGATGTCATTTTCCCATTTTAAGTAACAATTAGCAACAATCATAGCCTAAAAATAAATGTCTGTTCTGTGTTTGACCAAGAGACTGAAGATAGTTCCATCTATCTACAGTTCCACTTAGCTACACACGTGACATGATGTGGTCTGTTTTTTGGTAAAATGGTACTCTGGTTATTGTAGAGCCACTCAACTATTTGTTGCCTTTTTTTAAAAGTTTATTTCCAGGTTTTCATGCCTTTATTAATTAGTGAGTTGTATAGAGGTGGACAGGAAATGGGGGAACAGAGGGAGAGAGGGACTTGCAACAGAGCTGTTAGTGGCCAGAGTCGAAACGCCAACGTTGCAAACTCTGGTGGTTTCCACAGCATCATTCTGACACTGTAATGTGCATTCTGTTGGGAACCCTCTCCTGTAGAGAAACTTCACATTTACACTGAACAACCGGAACTGAGAACCATGTTTGTCTTTGGTGAAACAACAACTGACTATATCTGCATTTGCTGTTTGAACATCATTAACTTGATAAACTATATGAGAACATACTACAACTCTGAAACTACAATACAGTTTCCAGTTGAACTCCAACTGTGAAGCGCAACTGCTACCTGTGTTGCCGCTCCTGATTCTTCTGTGAAGCAACCACGTACGAACTGACCGGGAGACTTGTTTGGCAACTTGGCCTTTCTAGACCAGCTGAGTTTATTCTATTATTTATTCATTTTGTCTAAAGTGTCAATAAAGTCTATTAATTTTCTAAAAAGTCGAGTGATTTTCATAGATAAGAGCGTCACAACTTTAGTTATTTAACCCAAACAAACTCAACTGGCACTTAACACTTTTAACAATCTAGTGCAGCCTTTCTCCAGACCTGTTTTGATTTGGTCACCAGTTGGTAAAGTGCTATGATATGCAAATTCATTTTCCAAATCAAAATAGAAGAAGAGAACTACACAGATCTGTTCAGGTCAGATAGTTTATGTGAGTCTCCCTCTCTTCCTCTCCTCAACCTGATCTCACCAGGCCTGATTAACCGTCATAATTCAAGAATTTTTCCTACTGGGTCTCTCGACACAGACACTATACGGCTTACATAACGGCTTACACTGCTGGTGCAGCCTTAACAGATGTGAGAGCCGTTTCCTTCACACCTGCAAAGTATATGTGGCAGCAAATAAAACTTGTAGAGATGGAAAACCAGAGGTGTAGAAAAGGAGTGACAAAATAAAAAGACAGACTTGTTGACTGATGCTAACTGCACAAAAGTAGCTAACAGACTATGGACTACACGTCACATGTAACTACTACACAGCTGCGTGTGATGATGAGCAAAGTAACGCAGATGCATCAGACAGATGAGTGCACAAGAAGATCTACTGTATGTTGCTGACAGTTTGTTGTGTGATTATTGTAGAGCTGCTCAACCCACCACTGTTTAATCACTCCTAGCTAAGTGACGACTTTAGTGACATTTCTGCACTGACTGCACATCAGTCATTAACAAATTGGGAATGTTAAAGTGAATACTAAATATCTGCAAAGGAAGTGCAAAAAACTGACAGTTTGACTGTAAATGGGTCAAATAAACATGGAATTGTCCTATCCCATTTATATAAAATGAGAATGGGCTCTCATCAATTGCTTTTGTTGTAATAATTGACTGGCAGCCCAGTAGTAGAAATGTATGTTAAATACTGACAGCACCATGTAAATCAACTGGCATGAATTTCGACCACACTGACATCAGTATTTAAATGGAAAAGAGTGACAGGTACATATTTCTGAGCATTTAAAAATCAATATAAGCCAGCTGCATATTATGCAATAGTTAAATTGTGACCTATTTAAATTGACACAATATAATATCGGGCTGCCATATGAATTTGTCAGAATAACGAGACAGGCAGCACACTTGTCTTTGTTCAAACAGTGCTCTTATAGGCAGTTTTTTTCTGGACATGGTTATTGCCTAGTTTACCAAGTCTAACCTTCCCCTATCACTTAACCACAGCACGTGCTGTTACTGTGCGTTTCATATGTGCCAGCTTGTACTGCGAATTATTCCTTTTATTTATATTCTTCACTGACATGTTTCCCCCCCCATTTTTGTTAGCTTCCTAGTCTGGTTCAGATGATGCATGTTGCAGAAACAGTCAGTAAATGGCTATGCATTGCACTTTAACGGAGATGGGTAAACAACCAAGACTAACATAACAGGCTATTCAAAACCAGCCACATCATCACAACAGTCTTGTAAAAGTAGATCATGATGTTTGAAAAGACTTCTAATAAAGTACAAATCTCACCTTTATGTGGCTTGTCATAATGGGTTTTGTTGTCCTTTTCCCCTCTTTCTGCAATTTGCTAAACAGCTGCTCATTACAGCTCTTTTCAATTCCTAACAAGCACTGGTCAATACACCTTCCAAAATGACCATAAAGTTGACTCAGCACTTTAGCTCAACAGGGGGAAATACCAAAATCTGATATTTCAATTTAGCACCACTTAAATTGTAACAATTTTTAGTTGACTAAACAAACTTGTCACTGCTCTTTGATGGGCAATCTACATGTTCAGTTCAGACACTTGTTTCTAAATAACTTCAGACATAATTTTGCTGCTGACAGTTCTTGTAATTTGTTGGCTAATACGGATGGACAGTATCTGTAATAAGCCAATATCTGCCAACATATCAATTATATATCCGTGTAATTCTAAAATAATTGCATATGTTTTATATCCACAAAAGAAAATTGCAATTGGCAATAAACACAGACCTGTTTGTGCTGAGGCACACATTGTTTCATAAGCATGGAAAAGACACAAACTCCTTCATCACAGGAACAAAACATCCAAACTAGAATACCACAAATAATGCAGGCTTTGCGGTCACTTAGTGTTTCTTTGTTGTACTTTTACATTTCTGTGTGGTTGTAGTTTTGCTTGGTTGGAAAATAAACCCACCCTGCTGAAAACAAGTTTAACATTTTAGGAAATATGCTTATTTACTTTCTTTCCTTAAATACAGAGATGGAGTCATGGTTACCCTAGATCAGCATAAAGACTGAAAGGGGGGGGGCAAATAGCTAACTTAGCTGTTTCAAAATCTCTAAAGCTCAACAACAACCATGATGTATCTTGTTTAATTCATACACAAATAAACAGTCTTCTTGAACAATAACACAGATGGACCTCCTGGTGTGATGGTGACAAAGTGAAAAGAAAAAAAAAACAACAAAAAAAACGGCTTTTAAAAAAATTAAGTGGCATCAGTGCCACATATTTGACATCATGTACAGTGAAATTTTATATCATGGGAATCAGAAAATTAGCTGACACTGATACAGTGTTTGTCCTTTAGCAGAGAAATACTACTTGTCAGTTACTTGCTGAAAAAAAAAGACATTTCCACACATCAGGGTGGGTAATCCTGGTCCTTGAGGGCCACTGCCCTACCCACTGCTGATTACCTGGATCAGGTGTGTTTGGTCACTCAGAAGCTGGAGGCATTAAACACCACAAAGCACTGACCTGTCAACAGAATATAAAGGACAAAGATACCGTAACTGTATCTTAACAGCACCAAATATGGAAAACATAAATATAAACCAGAGAAGTAGTGTTCAAATTATCTGAATACTGGTGTTAAAACGCCACTTTCAGCCTGACTCTCCATCAACACTTTTATAGCAGTTGTTAAAGGGCAGTATGTGACAACCATCGTGGTGGAGGTGGGAGAACACCACTGCCCCCTGGAGAGATCACCTCCTCATGTGCCATCACATAGAGAGCAATTACCCAGAGGTTTCCTTGACAACCAACCAGAGGTCCTGCTGTTGTTAAGCTCTGAGAGTGAGAGGAGGGGAGAGAAGCAGCAGCTGAAAAGTTAACAGCTGCCATGGAAAGGATCACACAATGGCCTGAACAATCACGTCTTAGTCTAAATATTAATAAAACAAAAGATGTGTTTTTTTAATTAATAAACAGCTTCCTAATGTAAATATTTTCATCAGCAGTGAAAAGATTTAAATAGTTACTAAATACAAATATCTCAACATTATACTGGATCCAAAGCTTAATTTTAGAAAACATGTTTAAAAAAACATTAAATACAACTTAGCAAATTTTAGACAAATTAGAAGTTGTCTATGGATGCAGCTAAAGATATTTATGCATGGTATGATCTTTTCCCATATGTCTTACTGTATTACATGCTTGAATCAAGCAGGATAGACTGTCATTCAACCTTTCTTTGTATAGTCTTTGTATAAACAATTTAAAAATTTTGGATAAACAGCCAATGCAGCTTCTTCATTGTAGGATACTGGAAAACATCAACTCCTTGGTTTTGAGAACTTTAGATTATATTTAAATTTGTGTCTTGTGTATAAAATTTTAAATCGTTTATCTCCTCTTCCATTATGTGAGTTTATTGCCGTTCAACATATTCTATAAAATCACTAAGAATATCTTCTCTGTGGAACTGTATTGTACCTTTTCACTGTACCACATACAGTAGGGGCAGTCTGCATTTTCTGTGAAAGCTACATGTTAGTGTGCTCTACCAGGTGACAAAGAGTTGCTACTCCTTTGGTAGTTTTCAGGCTAAACTGAAAAAACCTGCTAAAGGATATTCAGTCATGTAACTACTTTTCTGGTTGGTTGGTCAGTTGGTTTTTGGTTGTCTTGTCTGTAACGGTTTTGTTTCTGACTATGTTGATATATTGTGCGTTGTTTCGTTTGTTTTGTATTGTAGTTTTGTTTGGTATTGTTTTGTTACCGTGATTATGTTTTCATTACGACTACCAAGGGACTGCAGATGAAAATTAGCTTTAAGCCAACTCTGGTACAATAGATCAAATGGCATGTTTAATATTGTACATGGTCCCTTACAAATAAAAGTTGGGGAAAAAGCATAATGATATGTCATCCTTCAAATAATAAATTCTCTCCACTTCAAAATAGTAACATGAACTTTCCTGCGGAGATACATACATATAACCACAGAATGGAGCTCTGTCACAGAGGGTCATGGTCAAAGTATTTACAGTATGGAAATGCATGTCCCTGCACAATGAGATTCTTCCTTTGCTGTCCACACTGAATGCCAAACAACACAAGTGAAATATAAAGTTGATAAATGGCATAAATATCTAAAGGCGCTTCAACCAGCAAGTGAAATGAAATATAATTTAAAAAGTATATAAAAAAAATATGAGAACACAAGAGATAACGTATTCTGCATCGGAGCAGTAGCTACAATAGTCAGCAGTAATGAGAACACAGTAAGAGATAATTTATGCTACATTAAAGCTGTATGTGCAATAGTCTGCAGTGGGTGTGCAATTATGTATGTGCAGTTATGCATCTGCAACTCAGCATGTAAACAACACAGGTGCAATTATATGAAGTAATCCATCCTGTTTGAGCACTGGTTATCCAGATTTGGTGATCCTGAAAAGTTCCTATCCAGATCAGATTGATCCAATCCGATGTTGCTTTGAAAAACTGGCTCAAGAAGTAAGCTGGATTACGTGATCACGGATCGAAAAAAAAGGATTACTGAATCCGGATCAATTTTATCCGGATTAAACCTTTTGAAAAACCGGGCCCTGGTGATCTTCTCCACAGTCTTTACCACTCTCTGCAGGTGCTTGTGGTCCATAGCAGTAGTGCTGGCATACCAGACAGTGATGCAATAGGATACAAAATGGTGGATGGACAAGTAGTCCTCACCCCTGTATTATCCACACTGCCGTCCTCCTCAACACTTTCCCACCCCCTGAAGGCGGATGTGTTGTCAGCCTGAGAAAGAAGTTGCCACTGTTGATGATCCTCTGGCCAATTGTTACTGCTTGCCGGGCTGATAAACTTTTCAAACTTTCCTTCCCTACCAAAATCCCTGTACTACATTAAAAAATAACTAACTAGTTGTACATGAGAAGATATTAAGGGTTGAAGGGAAAAAGACAAAACCTTACATGATTTCTCACTATTTAACAGTAAAGTGGAAGACTCCTGATTCTCTGACCTATACAACTGACTCCCGCCTTGGTGGCTAGTAACCCACCACTGAAGCTTGCATGGAAAGGCAGCATCTTCCCTACAATTCTGGGCTAAACAGCCCCCATATAGATTTCCTTACACTGAACACATCTGCTCTCAAACTAATGGACCCATAGCAACCTGTTGTTAAAGCCTACTCTCTAATTTTGTTACTTGGACTTACCAAAGGTTGTGGTGGATGGCCTGTAACCACACTAAGCTAGCTAAGATTCAACGATCACAACTTACTGTGATTAGCTGCTCAACAGATAAAACAGTAGTACAACTAGCTGTGACCCCCTAGGATATCCATTGCAGCATTAGTGCCCCTAGTGGCAGTCTGGAGAAAAACATGCAGCATAATGTACTGATTTCAGACCTGAAAGATGGTGGCTCTGCAGCGGCTCTGGGCTATCCCTTTTTGTGCATTTTAGTGTCTTTTGTGTGCCATATATAAACATGCTTCTGTGAAACAACATTACAGTAGACACGAACTGCTGAACATTGGGTTACAACGCAAGTTGCCGATCTCAGATAACTTTCGCCACAGACACGATATACCAGACGAGATAGTGAGGCCTTGGGGCTCTCAGAGGATTGTTATTAGGCCTTGCAGACAGTGCAGACAGCAAAGGGAAAGGAAGCAGAAGTGAGGCTGTAGGACTGGACTTCTGACTAAACTCGGAAAACAGCCTCACAGGCTGCCTCTTCCCAGCATATTCCTTACAATGCCAGATCTTTGGCCAACAAAATGGATGAACTGGAACTACTATTTGTTGGGAATTGGTATGTCAAGAACTGCAGTGTTCTGATTATAAATCTGATTCTGATAACAGAGAGCTGGCTTCATCAGCAAAATCCCAAGGTTACCATTGCAACTAGCAGACTGCACACTTCATCGCTGTGACAGAAACTGGGTTTCAAGTAAAAGCAGAGGCGGAGGGTTCTGTATTTACGTGCATAATGAGTGGTCCAATAACAGCATCACAATGGACAGCTAAGTACTCCCAATGTGGAGTTTATGTCAGTTAAATGCTGCCTCTTCTTCTTACCGAGAGAGCTAACAGTAGCTATTGTGACCGCTGTCTATATACCACCTGAAGCCAGTGTTAGTAAAGCTCTTGAACCCCTACTAAACGCCATAAACAAGCAGCAGTGTAGTCATCCTGACGGAAATCAATACTTCCAGCCTTTTACCAGCACGTGAAATGCCCGACTAGAGGGAGAAACACGCTGGACCGTGTCTATTCCAACATCAAGAACACATAGAGAACTGTTCCCCTCCCCACCTAGGCCAGTCAGACCATCTCTCACCCCCTACAGATGGAGACTACCACTAGCTATGAAGGCTATTACATCTTGGCCCATGTCCACACTCTCCCAGCTACAGGACTGTTTTGAACACACTGAGTGGAATGTTTCTGAGCATGAGGACCTGTCAACATAAACACTCTGTTCTATCCTACATCAAGTTCTGCATTGAGAGTGTTACTGTTACCAAATCTATGCATCTTCCCTAATGAGAAACTCTGGATTACTGGCCATGTCCGCACGCTCCTCAGGGCCTGTGACTAAGCATTCAGATCAGGTGATAGAGCTCTGTACAGTGCAGCACAGTCTCACATGAAGAGAGGAATAAGGGAGGCTAAGGTGAACTATAAAAGGAAGATGGAGAACCACCTCTCAGAAAACAACCCATGGCAGGTATGGCAGGGCATACAGAGCATCACCAAACGCAGAGGCCATGCAGAGACACCCAGAGGCATAGATGCATCAATGTGTCAGCAAAGCTGTAAATATGGGTCCCGGAGAGAACCAATGAACAGCCCAAGAAACACAGGCCATAACAGAACTGGCCTCTGATGATCTGGCATCAGAAATAACCTTACAAAAGGAGCTGCAGGAGACCATCGAACAAATTGTCTCTTTGCAGTTAGAAGTCCCACAAGAAGAGCAAGAATGTTTACAATATAAGAAATGACTGTATTAGGTAAAAGTGATTTTACATTTAGAATCTAAATAAAAAAATTGATAATGCTGAGTCACAGAAAAAGGGAAGTAATACACATATCAATCAAATTTTATTTGTATGACACCAAATCACAGCAAAAGTAATCTCAGGACATTTTACAAAGTAAGGTATAAACCTTATTGTTATCACTATTATTATAGAGGAAAACCAAACAAATCCCCCTTGAGCAGCACTTGGCGACAGCGGGGAGGAAAAACTCCCTTTAACGGAAGAAACTTCTGACAGACCCCGGCTCTTGGTGGGCGGCCTTCTGTCTCGACCGGTTGGGGTGAGTGGATAGAGGAGAGAAAAAAGAAAAAAAAAGCACAAAGACACAACAATCAAACACTGGTCAGGTTGATGCATTAACTGCTCATCAGAAACATAGAGCTCCGGAGCCAGGGCAACCTGCAGAATAGTACAGGGAGAGAGAGGACACACTACAGGAGAGACACAGTTAGTGATGTGTAATGGTGGCATATAGGTGCACAGCGAGAGAGGAGAGGACAGTGGAGGAGAGCAGAGAAACTCAGAGCATCATGGGGCCCCCCAGCAGCCTAGGCCTATTGCAGTGTAACCAAGGGAAGGCTCGGGGTTACCTGATCCTGCCCTTACTATAAGCTTTATCAAAAAGGAAAGTCTTAAGTCTAATCTTAAAGGTAGAGAGGGTGTCTGCCTCCTGAACTGACACTGGGAGTTGGTTCCATAGGAGAACCAGGATTAACTGGAGGCTTTTTATGGAATTATTGGGGCATCCTGATAGTAAAGAGTTACAGTAGTCCAGCCTGGAAGTAACAAATGCATGGACCAGTTTTTCAGCATCACTTTGAGACAGGATGCTCCTGATTTTGGCGATACTGAGCAGGTGAAAGAAGGCAGATCTAGAGACTTGGTTTTATGTGTGATTTAAAGGACATATCCTGGTCAAAAAGGACTCCAAGGTTCCTCACAGTAGTACTGGAGGTGAGAGCTTCGTCATGTAGAGTAACTATATGGTTAGATAGCAGATTTCTAAGGTTTTCAGGGCCAAGTACAATGACTTCAGTTTTGTCATAGTTTAGAAGTAAGAAGTTACAAGTCATCAGGCCTTTATGTCTTTAAGACATGCTGGAAGTTTAACTAACTGATCTGATTCATTTGGGTTCATAGATAAATATAACTATCACCTGCATAACAATGGAAATTTATGCTGTGCTTCTTGATAATATTGCCTAAAAGGAGCATGTATAAAGGGAAGAGAACTGGATCTAACACAGAGCCCTGTGGAACGTAGTGACTAACTTCAGTCTGTGTGGAAGATTCATCATTAACATGAACAAAAATTGGAATCTTTCTGATAAATAAGATTTGAACCAACTTAGTGTGGTTCCTTTAATCCCAACAACATGTTCAAGTCTCTATAATAAAATGCTGTGATCAATGGTGTCAAAAGTAGCACTGAGATCTAAGAAGACAAGAATGGAAACAAGTCCTTTGTCTGAGGCTAGGAGAAGATTATTGGTGACTTTCACCAATACAGTTTCTGTACTATGATGGACTCTAAAACCTGACTGAAAATCCTCAAACAAATCATTCTTGTGCAAGTGTTCACAAAACTGCTTACCAACAGCTTTTTCAAGGATTTTAGAAATATACGGGAGATTGGATATTGGTTTATAATTAGTTAGAACACCTGGGTCAAGAGTAGGCTTTTTGAGTAGAGGTTTAATTCCAGCAACCTTAAAAGTCTGCGGAACATAACCTGTTAATAGAAAGAGGTTAAACAGATCTAATACGGACGTCTTGATTAGCGGCAAAACGTCTTTGAGCAGCCTGGTCGTGATGGGGTCCAAGAGACATGATGATGATTTAGATGAAGCAATTGGTGAGGTCAACTCAGATAGATCTATGGGAGAGAAGTAGTCCAAGTATAACTGAGGTCCTACAGATGATTCTAAAGCCATAGTAGATGGCAAATCTGTGAGATTTGTCAGAATTATGATTAATTTTTTCTGTAGTAGTTGTGCTTTTATTTGTAAAGAAACTCATGAAGTCCTTACTACTGAGATCTAAGGGGATGTTAAATGCACAGGCTGTATCTGGTGTAATTTTGTGTGTCTGGTGGATGAGAAGCCCTACTGTTTTAACCAGCTCTTTTACACAGACTAACATCTAGGATTGTCTTTTTACACTGCAAGTCATTTTTTTTAAACCAGCATGTGTTAAGGATAGGTTTAACCTGCATACAGATGGCATCTATCCTCAGGTATTAACTTAGCTATTACCTTCCCCTATGAGTCTGTATAATCTGTACAATGCATATATACACAGGTATGTGTGACGGCCTGGGGGAAGAAACTGTCCTTGTGCCTGGTTGTCTTGGTGCACACTGACCTGTAACGCCATCCAGAGGGGAGGAGTTCAAACAGGTTGTGTCTGGGGTGTGAGCGGTCAGCTGTGATCCTCTATAACAGGGGTGGCCAATTCCAGTCCTCGAGGGCCGCTGTCCTGCTTGTTTTCCAACTATCCCTGCCTGATCTGCTGCTGATTACCTGGCTCAGGTGTGTTCAGCCAGTCAGAAGCTGGAAGATACCATTCACTTTATCTTTCCTCACTCCACTTTCATCTAAGATGGTATCTTCCAGCTTCTGACTGACTGAACACACCTGAGCCAGGTAATCAGCAACAGGTCAAGCAGGGATAGTTGGAAAACAAGCAGGACAGCGGCCCTCGAGGACTGGAATTGGCCACCCCTGCATACATCTATTATATTATACTGTAATAACATTAATTACATCCACAGCCTCATTGAACCCAGTAAATATTTGCTCTGTCCAGTGTGTAATTTGGGATCAATAATTATAAATCCATTTCAAATTCTTTGGAATTCTTGGGAAAAAAGATTAGCCAGTCAACATTTCATTTAAGATACTTTATAAAGCAAGGAAGAAAAACAACAGACATGTAAAATGAAATTAGATTTAAGCTTTAAGTAATTTCCACAATACAACAAAACTCAGTTCACACGCAAGGTGCATCAGCGTCAGCTTTGCAAGGCTGTACAACAACCACTGTGCCAGCAGATGTCACCCATGTGCTCAATGAATGAACCTTGGAGTAGTGAACCAATTTTCAATACAATGGTCCAAAAGGGTTCAAAGCTTCATGGAGCCTCGTTTGGGCATCACTAGCTTTTATTTTGTTCGTTGACAAAAATAGCTATTCAGTATTAGGTTCTTGAAATCTGTGTATACTCTGAAAACCAAATGATCCTGAAAGCACATCTGAAACATGACACAATGGCATCAGGTACCAAACCTGGATTCTGCATTATTGGGCTTATGGAGTAGGAGCATTAGAGTTGTTCTCTGGTTGAGCTGAATGACTTTCCCAGTTTTTTTACACATGTGGGGAGTGTGAGGACCCAAAACCAAGAGCTGACTCACACTGTGAGGACTCACCGTCCAAGAAGTGACAGCACGGCTTAAGGTTATTGTAAAGTTGGTTGGGCAAATAGTGGTTATGGTTAAAATTAGGAAATAATTTTAAGACAATGTAAAGTCCCCAAGAGGGATGAACACAAAAGTGTATGTGTGTGTTTATAGCCATTTTAGAAGTGAAAGACACTTTCCTACCTTGTCATTATGCTTCACTGGAGAAGAGACATCAATAACGTGATAAACAAGATGTCCTTTCTCCTCCTTATTCTTAGGTCTTGTTTCTTAGCTAGATTCAGAATTTAATGCTAAGCTTTGATTTATTCAAGTATTCACATAAATGAGAAATTAGATTTAAAATGGTCAGAACCGCACTAAAACTGTAATTTAACTGTGTTCTGTTACTAGCTGTTGTGTTCTTCCTTGCCTTTGTTGGCAGGTTGCAGTAACCTAACATAAAAAGTAATTTGTGTTTTTAATGATGAGCAGAGTCTAAACAATAGAATTTAATTATGGTGGAGTAGATATGTTTTTGTTGCCTTTGACCGTAATGACTGAAGCTGCACTGTACCTATACATCACTGGCCCAGTGTTGAGATGAGCAGTCAGTAGACTGTCTCTGTATTTTTGACCTCCCCATCTACATACATAAGATAAGATGCCTTTATTGTTATTGTATTCAGGATATAATTAAATCACAAGTGCTCATCACATCACTATGGTGTTTAAAAGAACATACATACCCTCAAATCACACTACACATAAAAAAACATAAAATTACAGAATATAAGGTGCACGAATGCTAGGCCGTAATAATGGCCATATATTGTAGTTCAGTACAACTCCACCTTTAATTATGACCTCGATAATAAATGATTGAATTTATAATTTCATGACAATTTCACCAAAAACAAAAATTTTGAGCTTCATCAACACAGATTTTAAAGTGGAAGTGTTGCATTGAATTGTACTGAAGTGTGACTATTAAAGTGGCCAGGCAGTGTACATCATTTAAAATGATTACTGTGGTGATATGTACATGTGATTGTGCACATGCTGACTACATAATTAATTAATGCATGTTTCCTACACATTAACTTTAAAACAAAGAGATGAAACTCTGGTGCTTTTTTTGACAACCCCTGCTAGATGGCGCCACAGTAACGCTGATGCCATTTTAGAGTGAAAATGCTAACAAGAACAGTATAAACTCTGTCGACTCCATTGACACAGTTAATTAACCATTTGTTGTTTTTTTTCTTCTCAGCAATTCGTATTGTTTTGATTGAAACAGTCACACAGCCTACAAGTTAAATAAATGATATAGGCGAACAGCCTACTGCCTTTTACAGGTGGGTGCAGAATCTCATTAATGCATCACTGATTAGGGATACGCTCTCAGCAGCTCCATCAGAGCCACAGGGTGTACAGTGCACATTTTCACCCTAGCAAGCTCAGGAGGCTAACAGGGCCGTACACAGATATTTTAGAGCGCAGGTGCTCAAGCTTAAAAAAAAGCTTCTTTTATTTATGTGTATACTATATACTGTATTTAGATATTAAAACATTCATACAAATGTGTTAATACTCAACAGATTTCTATGAAATTATCTGTTCACACAGTGCCCACTGTCTTCAGTAGGCTATTTGCTATTAGAAAAGTTGCTTGGTGACAGTCAATGCATTACAAAAGTAAGCCCCATCAGACTGGAACTGGCAGTGACTCAGCTAGAAGTTGTCAAAGTTGTCTGGCACAAGTTCGACTCAAGTCCAGATTTTCAGGACTCGTGACTCGACTCGGACTCAAGCACTGACTGCATTCAGACTTAAAGTTGGATAGGAGGACTCAATTTTATTTTTGTAATGTATAATATTTTGGCCTAAGTTGCTGATATTAAAACCTGTTCATGCACAACATGCTGTATCCACAATATCCACTTCCAACAAACAAACACTCCACCTTTCTATAAAAGATTTTGATGTATTAAATAGTCGCGCAATGTGGTGGAGCAATACACACAAGGTTCTGCTAACCAAATATTTCCCATAATTGAGGAAACTGTTTTATTAATGACAGAAAAATCTGAAGGCCCGCCATCATTTTAGCAGATTAGAACACAGAGTGCAATCTACACTAACTTAAAGTTAGGTTACTAAAAAGCCCAAATGGCTGCTGTAGCGCTGATAAAAGAGATGAAAAAGAGGAACTGATGCAGTGGATAAAGGACATCTGAGACCTACTCAACACACCTCACTATCTGGGAGCTGACAGCCTGTTGAAGAGCCACACACTGGAGGCAACGGAGCACATCTGCGGATTGGGAAATCTCACGAAACTTCTAATCACTTCCGGAGATAACAGTTTCCCAACTTCAAAATTTTTTCCTTTAACCCCAAATGAAAGTTAAATATTCTGTAAGGCCCTCCAATACCCACCCCACCACCCTCGCATATCATTCTCTCCCTGCCAGATTGTTTTGAAAGATTTTCTTGGTGATAGCGAGAGAAACGAGTAATAGGTTTTTGTATTTAGTTGAAATGTTAATCTGTGTGGTGTCTCCCAATAGACAAAGTGATGGGTACAATGGGATTCTGCAACCCAAGGTGGTGGATAGTTTGTGTTTGGTAGGAAAAAAAAAAAAAAAAAGCAATCTACTTTATGTGGTGTTAATAGGAAAAGTGGCTGCACATTATATATAGTTATTAATATAAAAAAAAGAAATGACAATGAATGAAAAATACAATGAAATATGCATTATGATTAAAATTAAAATTAAATTGAGGTAATAATACATTGACATAATTTTTTATGATCCCATCTGTCAAAATGAAGGACAATGAAAAAGTCTAGCGTGACCTCCGTAATATACACTTAGAAAATTTGGAATATAAATGGGTGAGAGCTGTCGGTTGTGTTTAATGTAGAGCTTGATGTCTCACTTGGGTAACAGCGACTTAACTTAGACTCAGCTCAGATTATTCTTTGACGACTCGGACTCGAACACCGGGGACTCAACTACAACACTGGACATGTGTGTGCCCACCAAGACCTTCTGCACATACAACAACAAGAAGCCCTGATTCACAGTAAAACTTAAGCAGCTTTGTCATGCCAAAGAGGAGGCCTACAAAAGCAGGGACAGGATCGTGTACAGGCAGGTCAGGAACACGGTGACAAGGGAGATCAGAGTAGCAAAGAGGAGCTACTCAGAAAAGCCTGAAAAACATCATTAGCTACAGGAAACCATCCTCCCCTGTTGTGGAAGGCCATCAACTGGCAGATGACCTGAATGTGTCTTACTGTAAGTATGAGAAGCAGAACTCCATACCCCTCACACACTTCACCTCAGACCCAGCATCTGCTCCCCCCCAATCACCTCCTTTCCCCCAGCTCCTTGCCCCTGAAGATCTGTGAAAAGGATGTGTCTGGCCTTTTTAAAAAACAAAAGATCATAAAGGCACCAGGCCAGGATGGTGTCACCCCCTTCTGCCTGAAAGCTTGCACTGATCAGCTGGACCCCATCTTCACCCTTATCTTCAACAGATCACTGGAGCTGTATGAAGTCCCCTCCTGCTTCAAACGATCCACCATCGTCCCAGTCCCCAAGAAACCCCGCATCAGTGGAATGAACGACTACAGACCTGTCGCCCTGACATCTGTAGTTATGAAGCCCTTTGAAAGACTGGTGTCGGCCCATCTAAAGGACATCGTAGACCCCTTGCTGGACCCCCTGCAGTTTGCCTACTGGGCAAACAGATGAATGGATGATGCAGTCAACATGGCACTGCAGTTTCTTCCCCCAGGCCATCACACTCATGAGCAGTTAATCCATGACTGTATGACTGGTCATAGCAACCACCCCAGTGCAAAAAAGTAATGATAAATATAACCATTGTGTACATCAGCTTGAAAGCCCTTCTGCCATAATGTACATGTATTTATAAAAAGTACCCCTCCTTTCCTCTCAAATTTTTTATTGCACTTATTTCCTGCCTGAATGTACACACTATTTATTCTCATTTTGTTGCTCTAGTTTTATTCTATTATTTTCTATTCCTGATGCCTTACCACACTGAGAGCCTCTGTACTAGAGTCAAATTCCTGTATGTTCAAACATACTTAGCCATCAAAGATGATTCTGATAAACATCAATATCAATAGGAAAGATATGTTTTTCATAACATAATAACTAAGGCTGGGCAAGATAACACGTTATTTTTGCGTTAACACATTACTTAATTAACACCGACAATTATTTTATCGCGCATTATTATTATTTTGAAAGTCTGTTGCTCACTGGCTCTGAATACACATACAGACAAACCATAGGTCACAGGAGGGGTGGGATGTTGATCAGTACTGGCTTGGGATGGGCGTCATCATGTGTCTCAACCAATTAGCCCAAGACTGCTGCAGTGCTCACATGAACCAGATGCACCATCACAAGAAGAATGCACGAGTTGTATGAAAAGGAGAGGACTACAAAAGTGACGGCGTTACAACGTGCACCAACTGTTGCTCTCACTGGAGACTACTGGACATCACTGGGTAAACCATAACTACCTCGGCGTTACAGTGCATTATATTGAAGAACAGTGGGAGCTGCATTCACATGCTCTAACTGTAATGAAAACAGAAGATAGACATTTTGCTGCAAAAACGTGCACAGAGCATTTCATTCATGTTGCACAGCAGTGGAACGTTTCAAATAAAGTCAGCACACTTAGCACAGACGGAGCAAGAAACATGATCGTTGCTACGAGACATCTACCTTTTGAACATGTCCTCTGCATTGCACACAATCTCCATCGTTCTGTCACAGTTTCTCTGCAGAACAGTGCGTTTGACAATGTCCTGGCCAAATGCAGAAAGGTTGTGGGCCACTTTAAACACAGTCCAGCAAGTGCTGCAGAATTACAACAACAACAAACTGAACACGGACAAAAAAAGGAGTCGCTTATACAAGACATTCCAACCAGATGGAATTCAACTCTGGACATGATAAAAAACTGTCTGCAGAAACGAACAGCCACTGTTCTCACCAAACACAACACCAAGATTGCCATGCCAGCTAAAAATATTTTAACTGCTACTGTGTAAAGGGAATACTGCTGTTAAAAAGCACCTTATTTGTTTAAAGTATTTGCAAACCAAATGTTATTGCACTTTTGTTCATATAGCAGTACTTTTAAAACGAAAGTGCGCAATACACAACTTTTGAAATCATTATTGAATGCCGCCCATAACAATGCCGTTAATCACGATTAATCACAGAAAATCATGCAGTTTATCGTGATTAGAGATTTTGGTCATTGCCCAACACTAATAATAACCTGTGTGTAAAATAATTTTTCAATTCATTATTGTATACATTGCTTGACTAACACTGGTTAAAAGACTCAACTTGACTTTGACTTGGTATTCATGACTTGATACTTTAATTAGACTTGAGACACCTAACTTGAAATTCATTTTTATTTATTACATACTTGCATTTTTCTAGATATTGAGAAGTTACATCTTGTTATTGAAACACTATTGAGTGATTGCAATGTGTACAAACTTGGCAACCTTCCAGAACGTGGCAGACCAGCAGAGTAGGGCTGGACCAAAAAAATCCAACTAGTCTGATATTCACTTTTTGAGTAGGTAATCAATTTTCAATTTTAGCATTTATATATTCAAAACTGCACCTCACCTCCACCCTGCCACCGCCACCACTGTACAGCAGGGCCAGTGACACCTACAATCTTATTAGCAAAGCTCAGTGTGGAAATTGCTCAGGTAGCATCTTCTTCTACTAATTGTCACCGTTTGTGGTTAAAATGACAACCAGCGGGGTCATACCAGCTGTCGCTAACTAATGTTTACTCCATGACGTACAGTATATTGATGACAGGACAAAATGAAAGTGGCTGCTGTCAGGTTTGTGACCTCGCTGCAGCCAGTGAATCATTTATGAGGTTAAGAGGCCTCACTTTGTAACACCATTGAATAATCAGAGTGAACTGAGTGTTTGTCATTCCAACCTTAAACTTAATGTTATATACCTCCAACAGAGGTAGACATCTTCACTGGTAAAACTATCAGCTGATCTCACATCAGTGATGGAAATGTAGCACATTCTGGTTCTACACACAAATGATTATAAAGCTCCCTTGTCTGTCATCTTTCACATTACATAAGAACTTCCATTAGCTTTTTTGTTAACCCAAAGTACTACCGGATGGCCAAAGAGGTACTTTTAGCTGCAGCACAACCTCAGCCAAAAATAGAGATGTATGCATTGACAGGATGCAGCAATCATGGAGGGGACAGGGCCAAAGATGATAAAATATAGATTCAAGGATTATGCCATTGATGATTGTAGAAGGAAAAAGAACAGCAGCATGCAAAGTCTGCAGTGTAAAAATCAACAACATGACCACCACAAAATCTAACTTCATCCGTCTCTACAAAACTAACAAAGAAAGGTAAATATGTGAATGTGTCAGCTAAAGTTAGCCAACTCATTGGCCGGCCAAACAATGGCTAGAAATATAACATTAAGTTTAAGGTGTTAAGACTTGGCTTCAAATTGACTACGCACTGGGAAAAGTTTCTGACAGTCAGGAAAGACATGCCTTTTTTATTTATTAGCTAAGGGTTGGTTTATAGGCTACGAATGCACAATTAATAATCAGAGGTTTGTGAATGTTTTCACTTAAATTCCTGATATTCCCATATATCAGACCATCAGAATTTTGTATGACTTGACTTGTGACTTGCTTGATTCTCACCACAAAACCTTGGGACTTGACACATACCCTCTCCAACCAACACACATGTACCTCCATCCCAGAAAATCTATGAGCGCCAGGTCAACTTGACTTGGCTACTGATCTTGTCAGCTGCTAGAAATGACACTGGTCCTATCTCATATTTTATTAAGTAGCCTACTTCATTCATTGTTCTGGTGATGTTGTTTCTAATTAACAACTCTGCTTCTTTACATGAACGGGCTCATAGCCAGTTAGGAAATCCAGTCTTAATAGAGCCATTTGATAACCAGCTTTGTGGTACTGGTTATCCACGATGGCCAATGTTAGACTCAGCAAAGCCAGATAACCCAATGAAAGCCAATCTAAACTGAACTCGCTTCATGATGCAGGCCTCTGCTCTCACACACAGACATTAATCATAGGTGCAGACATGCACCTCCAACTGCTGTGAAACAGTGAGACACACCTCTCCAGATCTGATCAAAACAGACACGCCCCTTCAGTTGCTGTCAATCATAGACAGACATGTCCCTCCAGCTGCTGTCTCATACACACACACACACACACACCTCCAGCTTGCTGAGAGGGAAAAGAGCACTTCTAATGTTTCTCCACACCCTTTTATTTCTTTTATAGTAATAATTAAAAAAATACGAATTCGATTAAAAACTGGCCAACATATTTTCGACTGCAAAAAGGGGTCATTAAATGTGATTTTAGTGGGACTTGACGTAAGGAATACATCCCCGCGCTGTTTTAACAGTAAGGTTTCTATCAGGACATGATGAATCTGGGTTTTATCGTTGGATGAAGAAACTACCCGGACAGACTGCACAACCAGAGGATAAACTGCAGCATCTCTGTGAATAACAACTAGGCCACACAGCCAGGCTGCCGCTGCAAAAACGGCTTATTTTTGGCTTCTGCATTGCATAGGTGACGGAAGCCAAGGTGGAATCCTGGTTCGACAAAAACCAAACCCAGGAAGCATTAAGAATGCTCCACCAGGCCACAGTATTGACTGAATTGTGGTCAGCTCCGCAGGGACTGCACCTGCCAACTGGGCCGTTTCATTCATGTCTACCCGGTGGACGGTTGGGCTTCAGTCCAGCACACAGCCTCGTATGTATTACTAGTGAGGCGTTTCTTTCCGTCTGAACCCGGTATGACATTTTCTCTGAACCGCGCAGTTATCTTTCCCCGTAGCCACTCCTCAGCAGGCAGCAAACTGAGCGGCGACAATCCACTGTCCCATGCTTCAATAACAACAGCCGCCTCACAACTTTCTGCTGCTCTGTTTCACCCTGTTGTGGTGGAGGTCTCGGCAGACACTGAACGTTATCATAACTGAACGAGAGGCGAACTCACCGGCCTTCAACAGTAATGATGCTGCAGGCTGGACCGCCGCTCCAACGCTGCCACACCGTCCTCCATCTTCCTTGTAGGGGTTGCTGTCTGTGCGCGAGCGAAAGCGCGCGCGCGTTTGTGTGTTCATCGGCCCCTCCTTCCTCCCCCCCAGTCATAGGACGCAACAAACGGCCTGTCCACTAGACGTGGAGTAGAGCAGTTTGCAGCAGTTTTAAGTCATTTCAGGTCGAAGAAGCAACATCCATCCATATATTATCTATAACGCGTACCCTGGAGTGGACATGCTCGTCAGGGGGATGGAGCCAATCCCAGCTGATATTGGGCGAGAGGCGGGGTCACAGGGCTGTTGACATATATTGACACTATACACAACAGAATAGATTTAGAGACTCACTGATGTTGACCACATATTGCACACATTTATTTCACTTCATGAATAAAAATAAAACAAATTACATAAAATGTGCAATGAAGAGAACAGTTCCAGCACACTGGCTGGCATTCGCTGCTACAAACTGGCATCTGCTATATGAACTGGTGAACTGCCATTTGATTTTAACATAAACCTGTGCTATAGGCCTAATATGAACTCATGAGCAAAAGAATTTTATGGCAAGTGTCTTAATTGCATGGCCTTTTCTTCAATAGTTTTGTCCATTTTATCCAGTTCCTCTTTTTTCTCTTTGTATCTCCTTCTGAGTGTGTTGGATTTAGTGATAAGCTGGGCCATTTTTGACCCAGCCTTCCCCTCTGCCTCCTCGGCCAACTTGTTGGCATCATTTTCAAGAATGGCACAGACATCGTCCAGGACTCTGTGTTGCTGTCTGAGCTCCACTAGTTCTTCCTCTGAGGCCTTCCTTTTCAGTGTCTGAGCAGCACTCTCCCTCTTTTTGCGTTCTTGCTCAAGGTATATAGCCTGTACTGGGACCTTGCTGAGGCCACAGAGGCCAGCGGGTCCTTGGTTAAAGGCACCTTGAGGACACCACCACAGCTACTGACATTGTCACATATTAACCTCAGTGCTTCCAAGGATTCACCTAGAAGGTTACGTTTCCACCTCCTTGTTTATGGAGAAACCTCTCTCCACGCTGGCTTGTCCATGTGACAGCAGTAAAAGACTCTGGCAGAACCTTAACAGGTCAGTGTAGGATGTGCTGAGCGTTGAGTGTAGAAATACATCCACACGCTGCTTCAAAGGCTGAAAAGAGCGGAAGCGTTCATCTCTGGCCTCAAGAGACAGAAATGACGTGAACTGCTGAATGATCACATCACCTACGACATTGACACAGAAATTAAAGGTAATTAATAGGTCATTTAAATTCAGTAGTCACCCATTTGACAATACATATATCACAGCATCATAGAGCTAGGAATGCAGAAAACCATCTTGCTAATGAGACTTCTGACACACGACTTTAATCAATCTGAATAACCTATGCACTTTTAACTGTCCCTGTACAATAATTTCTTACCAGCTGGGATGCCACCTGCCAGCTGCTTGCCCTGGAGGAATGTTTGCACTATGCTCTTCATCTGTCTGATGCACCAATCAGGATCTCTGTGCATCTTTGTAGGATCCAAACAGGCAACCAGCCTGGCCACTGGGAATTTCAGGGGGCTTTTCTCCTCTAGCTTCATAACCACCTTAACCAGGCCCTGTAAACATTCTTGCCTGAAGGTGAGCACAGAAAGCTCACCAACCTTGCATCCTGGTTTGCTCTGAAGGTTCTAACAAATGAGGAACATTAATGAATGTTCACTGCAAATGCTTTGGAAAATAATCTGTTTTACTTTTTTTATCCCTATTTCTTTTTCTTCTTATCATTATTATTACTATTAATAGTAGCAGCCTAAGCATAGTAGTATCAGTAAACCGCAACCGAAATAACCTTGGAAATCAACTGGACTTGGATTTCTAGATCGAAGACGTTTCACCTCTCATCCAAGAGGCTTCATCAGTTCTGACTGACTGGTGTTGAGTCGGAGACATTTATCCCCCTCGGTGTGGTTTCAGTCCTTAGAAGGCCAACACTGCCCATTAACGACTGAGTCGTTACAGCCCAGTATCGGTGAGAGTCGTTACCTGTCTTTAAATCCTCACCTGTGGACTGACACCTATTGTCCTGGTGGGCATGTTTGGGCAGAGATCTCAAAACCGGGTTGTAGATGGAAGACAAGTTGTGTCTTAGTCCACCACCCCTATTTAGTGAGGGGTGTTCTATTTTTACGAAAATAGCTTCCTTAACACCTCTCTCAAACCAGCGATGTTCTCTGGAGAGGATCTGGACTTCACTGTCCTCAAAAGAATGTCCTTTCTCCTTCTGGTGGAGGTGGACTGCTGACTCTGGTCCACTGGAGTTGGCCCTCCTTTGTTGGGCCATGCATTTGTGAAGCGGCTGCTTCGTTTCACCAATGTACAAGTCATTGCACTCCTGACTGCACTTAATTGCATACACCACATCACTCTGTTTGTGTCTGGGTGTTTTGTCCTTCGGGTGGA
>NW_018127920.1:4573269-4573848 GCF_001952655.1 Monopterus albus | reverse complement strand
TAAAAAATAATACCTCTAAACCAAATTAAACACTTTTTAATGGCCTTAAATTTGGCAATTTTGATTAATCACTTTTTAATACTTTTTAAAACCCCGCGGACACCCTGCTGACGCTTAGAGACAAACACCCAGACTCACTCCTGCAGGCAGTTAATCTAAGCTGCATGCCTTTGGTCTGTGGGAGGAAAGAATCAATGCAGGCACAGGTAGTGATGGCTGATTGAGGCTTTGCTGAAGCTTCCACACAGTATTCAAAACAATGGTTCATTACTGGAGGCTTCATGGCAGCGCTCAAGTAGGACATCTAGTGGTGAATAAAATGAAGTGCCACTTACTCATTCGTGGATTGTTTGGGATTTGATTCGCCGTGCACATTCCTTTTCGACTACACTACATGGTCGTATGATTTCAAGCTGACACAATAAAATATAAAATAAACATGAACTCATGACCATGTGTCTTAAGCTGCACATCTGATTGCCATAGGCTATAGCTATATACTTAGCCTGACATTTTGTGCTATGAATCATATTCTATCCTAAAACAAGTTTAAATAGCCCAAAGCTTAAAAGATGTTGA
>NW_018127920.1:4567092-4573213 GCF_001952655.1 Monopterus albus | reverse complement strand
TTAATTGATGAGCTAAATAACACTCAATGCCATCGGGTACCGAACCCACGCTACATTGTTGCAAGATTGTGGGTTTCAGTTGCACCACCAGTTACAATCACATTTCAGTACTTCATGGTGGTTTCACCTATTTGAGTAACGTTAGCTACTACACTCCATGACCATTCAACTCCCACCAATGTGCATGTTACAGCACTATCATCAACTGTTTTCATTTGGTCCGAGTATCATCTTATAGTAATGTTATAGATTCTTTAGTACTGAATGCAACCAAATCTCTGTCACTCAGTTGCTATTCGCTTTAAAGGCTCAGCTCAGCTCTCCCAAAGAGCCGAGACAACCAAACCAGTGACAGGGTTTCGATACAGAATGAAGCAGTAAAGTGCTTCATATGTCATAAATCACTTGATTTTTCCTAACCAAAATGTGTGGGTCTGACTGTATCATGGAGATACCTGAATAACATTTTGCAGCCCCATTGTTTTCATGCTGAGAAATGTGCCAGTATAAACTTAAGTGCTGAAAACATGCAGTTTTACTCAAATATATATAAAAAAAAATACAAGATTAACTCTGAGACTTAATTTGTATAATTTTCTTGTCTATTTTTTAACACCTCCTGATGCAATGTGTTATAAGAATTAGGAGTAATTAATCATATTCCAACAGAACATATTTGTTTTACAAAGAATGACACTTTACAACTTCACTGTCCAGCCTTGCTCATGCAGTGTACAGTTTTTTGCGGAGGTTGGAACTGCCTTAGGCCAATTCCTCATTTTGCTGATTGTTCAAGTGAAAAAGATTAAATAAAACCCCTCCAGCAAATACACAATAAAAACTGGTCTTTCTTCAAATGTGAATACACTGTTCCTTTTTAATTCAGTTTCAGGTTTGAAAACAGAAAAAAAAAAAATCTGTGATTGTAACATGCAAAGGTTTGAACATCGTTTTTATCTCTCAAACATTCAGAACCATCATTAAATGGACAGACACTGATTATGAGGACCGTTAGGTCAGGATGTCATCAGGAATAGTCAGCTAATGACAAATACATGGACTCTTCAAACCTTGTGGTAACACTCCCAACTATGGGCTCCTGTGAACAACTGATTGAAACATCTGAAAATGAAGCTAGCTGATGTAGGAGAGGCTATAAAAACAATATGTAATAATAATTGTGTAAGTCAATTAAAGGTAATTCATGCTTTGCACATTTGCTAAGGTTGAGTGACATAACTTTCATAATCTTCCCAGATCCCCGAGGGTCCACATGCTTGTTTAGACCACTAACTGTATATAAAAGATGGACAAATCTTTCATGATATCACCAATTGGTTTTCTTAAGGGCGGTTTTGAAGCTCAAGTCTGGCCACCTCCATATTGGTAGCTTCCAAATATAATTTAAAGTATCCATGTCATGCTTATTTTGCTCATTTCTAGCCATTTAATGTTTTATCTTGGGCACCTCAAGATGAGTTTTGCACCCCTCATAACTCCAAATAGTCTGGTTTTATCGTTCTGAAATAATTACAGAGTGCCTCATTCTAAAAACAAGAGGATAGCTCATGAACATGCACAACTCCTGCTGCCATTGTTGTGTCAGAAGTGGACAGCGAAATGAACCGCAACAGCATTAATTAATTTGAATTTCTCCTCCATAGATATGTAAACAATGGCATATTTACCACTGAAAAGAGATATGCAACACTCTAAACAAAGTGGGTAATTAAGAAGCCCCATATTTTAACTGGCATAATGCAGACAGTGACCTCTCCAGCCTTGCAACAATTCTCTCTAACCTTACAGAAACAAAGCATTAACATGCAACATGTGGTGTTTTTTAAAACTTTGCCTCAAGTCCCACCAAGTAGCATCAAGGTCGGCTTCATTTAAATCTTTTGCATCGACACAATAATTCATCAAGTTATTCAGAGGCAGCCACACAGACAAGATGCAGACTCAAAATAAATAGCAGATTAAAAAAACTTTCACGGATAAGCTTTATTTCATAGTAAGCAGATGAAAAAACACTGAAAGTGAAGATTAAATATTTTAACTCTATAAATAAATAGAAAATGAGATGCTAGAATTATTCGTTAAGGACAATACTTTCTACTGAAGTCAATAGGGGAATAAATTAGAAAAAGCAGAAAGCTACATTATTCTTTTTAAAAGCTTTTTGAACCTTTAAAAAAAGGATTCCTGCATAGATAGTTTGTGTTCTAGGTCTGCAAGGATGTTAATATAGCCCCACCATATATTTCTGATATGCACCTACTCTTTATGAACAAATCTAAAGAATACATGGCTCAAAAATATCAGTTTTTAAGATGATCTATGTTCATGTACACAGTGATTTGGGGTGAAATAGCATCTTACGTCATAGGTCTTACACTGTAGTTGAATACAACATGGCAAGGGCTATATGGAAGCACATGAAGACCATGTAATGAGGCAGCTAGGCAACTTTGGCTGCCCAGTGGTCACTGAAACCAAACAACATTTTTGTTTCTGCTCAAACCTATTTTCTTAACAATGAGCTAATGTAGACAAACCAATCAAAATTCTGTACACAGATGTGATGGTAGCCAAAGTTTACATACACTTAGTTTGAAGTCATTAAAACAGATTTTAACCACTCTACAGATGTCATATTAACAACTTCTCATTTTGCCACATTGGTTAGGACATGTACTTTATGAATGACACAAATTGTTCTAACAGTTGTTTACAAATAGATTTCACTTGCAGTTCACTACATCACAATTCCAGTTGGTCAGAAGTTCACATACACTCAGTAAGTTGAGTGTGCCTTTAAAATTCCAGAAAAATGGGTCACAAATGGGTCTTCTAAAAGGACAACAACCCCAAGCAGACTTCCAAAGTTGTGGTAAAATGGTTTAAGGACAACAAAGTCAAGATATTGGAGTGACCATCATAAAGCCTTGACTTCAGTCCAATAGGAAATTTGTGGGCAGAGCTGAAAAAGCCTGTGCGAGCAAGGAGGCCTCCAAACCCGACTCAGTTCCAGGAATGGGCTAAAATTCCAGCAACTTACTGTAAGAAGCTTGTGGAAAGCATCCCGAAACATTTGAACCCAACTTAAACAATTTAAAGGCAATGCTAACCGAGTGTATGTAAAGTTCTGACCCACTAGGAATGTAATAAAAGAAACAGAAGCTGAAATAAATCTTTTTCTCTACTATTATTCTGACATTTCACATTCTTAAAATAAAGTAGTGATCCTAACTGACCTAAAACAGGGAATGCTTATGAAATTAAATGTCAGGAGTTGTGAAAAACAGTTTAAATGTCTTTGGCTAAGGTGTATGTAAACTTCTGATTTCAATTGTATATGGTGAACTTTAATGTGAACACAGTCACACTGAAGAAACAGTCACATGTGTAAAAATCATGTTTTTTTCATGTGTGCAGATACTGTCACAGACAGAGCTACATAACTAGTAAAACCAAATCATAACAAAAAAATGCAACCTGTTATATTTTCTAGATGACTTTGTACAGCTGACTTCTGTTCTATTAGATACAAATTTAAGAACAACACTGAATAGATGAACTCCTGTAGAGGAGCATCATCTTTACCTTCTACATTATTGAAGGTATGAACTGTCCAGATACAGCCTGTTCTAGCTTTTAAAAGAGTGCTACAAATTATTCTTTAACACAAAGACGTATCATTTTGACCTTTTTGATGTAACCTCTATTTTTAAGTAGTGACAAACTGTTAAAAAGCCTGAGCTGAATAACATACTATTTCAAAAATTGCTGTAATTTTGTCATCAACAATGATTGACTCATATGATATAGTCCAACGTGCTGTTTGGTTATCATTTGCTGCACAGTACACACCTGTAACAAACTGTTGTAGTAACGGCAGCACGTACCACCAGAGAATGTCAGAATAACTCACTTCCCTAGTACTCTGTCCTTCAAAGTCAAACATTAGTACAGTTACACTGGTATACATTACTCTGCTTATGTACTTAGTGTTCAGGTTGGCAGAAGGTAAGACTTGCAAGTTAGCTTCGACTAACATTTCACACAGCAAGCAACCAGGTTTTGGGCTTTCTGTTCTATTGTAACTTGGCACTTATCTACATAGGAATTAATGACTATAGTCACCAGGAAAATGAGTTGGCAGAAATCAACCAGGAGCAGCAACCAAAGCTCTACAGAAGACCAAGAAAAAAAATATATACAGTGCCTATATAACCATATAAGCAAATAAACTGACCGTATACAGTGCCTATAAAAAGTATTCACTCCCTTGGATGTTTGACCCTTTTATTGATTTTATGAATCAATCATGGTCAATATAATTTGGCTTTTTTGATTAAAAAAACTGTCAAAGTGAAAACAGATTTCTACAAATAATGTCAATTAAATAAAAATATGTAATGTGAAATAAGTGTTTGCATAAATATTCCCCTTTAAAATGACTGACCTAATTCAACAGAGGTCAAGTCAATTGGTGCTAGTAGTCTCACAATTAGTGAAACAGGGATCACCAGAGTGCAGTGAATGTGTCTCCAGTGATTGTAGTATAAACACACCTGTGTCTGGAAGGTCCGGTCACTGGTTAATCAGTATTCCTGGCTACCATTACACCATGAAGACAAAAGAACACCCCAAGCAACTCAGAGAAAGGGTTATTGATAAGTATAAGTCAGGGGATGGATACAAAACAATTTCCAAGGCACTGAACATCCCCCAGAGTTCAGTTAAATCTATCATCAAGAAATGGAAGGAATATGGCAATAAATCTGCCTAGATCAGGCCGTCCTGACAAACTGAGCGACCATGCAAGGAGACTAGTGAGAGAGGCCACCAAGACACCTATGACCACTCTGAAGGAGTTACAAGCTTCAACAGCTGAGATGGGAGAGACTCTGCATACAACAGCTGTTGCCCGGGTTCTTCACCAGTCAAAGCTTTATGGGTTGAAGAAAACTCATTAAATCTCAACTAGAGTCCACCAAAAGACATGTGGGAGACTCCATGGTCAAGTGGAAGAAAGTTCTTTGGCCTGTTGAGACCAAACTGGTGTTTTTTGGCCATCAGACAAGACACTATGTTTGGCGCACACCAAACACTGCACATCACTACAGACACACCATCCCCACTGTGAAGCACGGTGGTGGCAGCATCATGCTGTGGGGATGCTTCTCGGCCAACGGCCCTGGAAGGCTTGTAAAGGTAGAGGGTAAAATGAATGTGGCAAAATAATTCCTGGAGGACAATCTTATTCAGTCTGCAAGATAACTACAGCTTGGGAGAGGATTTATTTTCCAGAAAGATGATGACCCGAAGCATACAGCAAAAGAAATGGTTTAAAGACGAGGTGAGTGTTCTGGAGTGGCCGAGTCAAAGCTCAGACCTCAATCCAGTAGTGAATTTGTGGCTGGACTTGAAAATGGCTGTTCACACCTGATGCCCGTGCATCCTGGCAGAGCTTGAGCAGTTTTGCAAAGAAGAATGGAGTAAAACTGCAGTGTCCAGATGTGCAAGCCTGATTGAGACTGATCCACACAGACTCAGTTCTGTGATTGCAGCCAAAGGTGCATCTACTAAAAACTGACCTGAAGGGGGTGAATATTTATGCAAACACTTATTTCACATTATACATTTTTATTTATTTGACATTGCTTTGTAGAAACCTGTTTGCGCTTTGACATTAGGTTTTTTGTATTTTTGTTTGTCAAAAAAGCCAAATTATATTGACCATGATTGATTTATAAAAATCAATAAAACGGTAAAACATCCAAGGGGGTGAATACTTTTTATAGGTACTGTATGTGGTTAACAAATGTTACTGCTTTCAGAATGGAAACCTGAGGAACCTCAAAGAAAAACAGGAGTCTGGCTGTGCTTAAAAGCTGCCACGGCAACAAGTTTGAGGGCTGAGTGACTTTCAACACATTTATCTAAACAAACTGAATAAAGTGCCCCAATTCTGTCTGAAAGACAAAGCCACCATCACCCCATTCTACTGAACAGATTACTGTGTTTATGAAATAAACACAGGAACAGTATACAGAGTATAACGAATATTGTGAAATGATATTTAATCACTACTTTTACTGAAGTTCAATTTCCC
>NW_018127920.1:4550803-4567077 GCF_001952655.1 Monopterus albus | reverse complement strand
ACTAAAAGTCATTTTAAAATGTATTTTTATGACATTTTGTCAATCACATCACATGACAAAATTGTTGCTACCAATCACCCCTCACTTAAAAACAAGAAATTATTAAATCAAAATAAATGTCAACAAACTTACTTTGTAAATAGGAATGATGAAGTAACACTTCACAATAATGGAAGAGCTTTAACAATTTATTAAATGATGTTACAATTTATGGGTCATTTATGTATTTCACTCCATTAATGTCCTATTTCTATTAAGCTATTAAGCCATTTCAACATTTCATACAACCAGGGAAACAAGTGATTTCTAACTAGTCACACTGTGTAAATTCTGCTCTGCTCTCACCTCCTGCCACCTCCTGTGGCAGCTTCACTGAGTTTCTTTGTTGAAATATCTAAATGAAATGAAACCACATGTCCCAATGAACACCATGCTGGCAATAAAAAAATGTGGAAATTTGACCTGAGGCACTGAGACACTTGAAGTAAGCAGAATCTATGTATAGACACACAGCAAGTCAATAGGCCTAATGTGTGCAGATTTCCATTCTGAACGGTACTGGCTCAGATAAAGCTCAAGAGAATCCAAATGTTTCTGAGGAAGAACGTCCCCACCTTCTCCACTCGCTCTGACGAGGACAGGACGGTAACTAGGTTGCCCCATGACTGCTTTCTAAAGTCACCACTGCATCTGAAGTTCTGTTAGTCAAAGTCAGCCCTACAGGTGGTTAAGCTGATCCTAAATCTTTGTCTAAAGGCAACTTCGATGTTAAGAAAAGACAGGGCTAATTGTTCTCTCTCACTCTCTCAAGGCTGCTGACCAATGACAGTGTCTAACCACTTCTTATATGCCATGGCAAAGCGTCTCTGCTCAGGGTTAGCACAAGTGTCCAGGATACTGCTAACAAAGTTGTGCTCAGAGAGCAGGGCTGGGGGGGCAGGCAGCATGATGCCTCTCTTCAGTCTCTTGCTGTCATGTGGGTCTGGCAAGGACGCCGCGTCTACTTCCATAGGTTCATTAATATGCTTCTGTCCATTCACACTCACCCCCTGGCCTGCACAGCTTTGAGCACCAACCTCTGGCAGGCATGGATCACTGTTGTTGAAGTGGACAGACTCGACGCTGCCATTGCTGCTGCAGTGCTGCTGGTGTTCCCTTCTCAAATGGTGCCATAAGTAGAAGATATGCCGCCTGGAATACAGTGCATACACACATTCGGCATCTTATTGTCGAAATGTACTGCCCAAATACAGCGTGTGGTCATAACTATAGCACATGGGTAAATGGTCCACATATTAGTGTACAGCTGGTCTAAGGTATGCTTTTCACTGGCTAAGCTAAAAGCTATACTTGTACAATCTTTAATAACATGCTCAACAGTCATGTTGTCCACATACTTTTGTCCACATCGTGTGTAATAAAGATGAGGCCATTATGTCACTAACATTCATATTACCAATTTTCCTGGGGAGACAAAGTTGCATGTTAACATTAAAAATGCAATCTTGTCACAAACCTCCACTTGACATGATTAAAAAGAAAGTGAAAGAACAAGTCTCATCACATCTCATCTGACTATGAACCTTTTTACCTGTCATGACAGTCAAAGCACATTTAGCAGCAAATTCACACTTTCCAAACACACTCCTGTGAGCTCCTGGCTGTAGACAAGCACAGTGTAGGCATGACAGACTTGTCTGATGGATTGGTTCTCAGGTCACACTGTGCACCAAAAAGGCTGTTTGCATAGATTAGCTCAGGGGTTTTCAAAGTCTGGGTAGGTGAGTTGTCTCAGTTACTTTCTTCTGTGATTGCAGTTCCTCTAGCTTCCTATCACCAAACGTGCTTACATGGTCTCATTCTGTTATTAGCTAAGTTAGCACCGCTTTGCAAATAACACACTGTGGCAGTGGAGCAAAATCAGGACCAATCCATGAAAATCCAAACTTTAAATATTCATTGCCATACCCCTCTGTCTCCTCTTTCACTGAAGTAAGTTACTACAAATGCATAGCACAGCTTTAGTTTGATGTTTACAGTTTTTTTTTCTGGTTTATCTTTTTCTCACACTGCAGCTCCTCTGAAATCTTCTGGCAGCCCCAAGGGGATACGCACCTCACAGTTTGAAAACCGTTGGATTAGTTGAAATAAATGTATTATAGTTGTGAGTGGCATTATTTCTTTATGCCTTGGTTTTAGTGAGGACTTATATGACTGGGTTTCTGCTGTCAGAGAAAATGAGGCTACCTTGGAGTAAACGTGCCAATGTCACCACAGATGGATCGCCAAACTTAAATGGAAAAAACGTCAAAAGGAATCCAGGATAAAGTGAAAGAGGAAAACCCTGATCAGGTTGTTATTTTCTTTCACTCCATCATTCATCAGGAATCTCTGTGCAAGTCTGTATTGCAACTTAATCATGTTGTGAATCCAGTCGTAAAACTTGTTAACTTCATATGAGCACCATCAGTTTATTACGTTCCTGGCAGGAACCGATGCAGATCACAAGGACTTACTTTAGCTTGGGCAAAGTGTTTCAACAAGTGTTAGAGCTCAAAGAGGAGATTAGCGCATTTTTGGAGTTAATGGGGAAATCTGACAAATTTCCTGAGCTGAGTGACAAGAACTGGCTTTGTGACTTTGTGCTTGCTGTGGACATTTTTTCACACCTGAATGAGCTGAACGTGAAGCTACAGGGGAAAGATCAGTTTGTGCATGAAATGCTCATAAATGTGAGAGCCTCCAAATCCAAGCTGACTTTATTCTCCAGATAAATTTCAAACAGATCTTTCGCTCATTTCCCCACCCTAGCCATACAGAAAGAGGCCACCCGAAATGCAAAGAAATACAGCAAATCACTGGACGACCTACATGGAGAATTCTGCCATCAGTTCTGTGATTTTGAAAAAATTGACAAGTCACTTCAGTTGGTGTCCTGTCCCCTGTCACAAGACCCTGAAACAGCACCACAGGAGCTGCAATTGGAACTAATCGATCTTCAGTCTGCCTCCGTTTTAAAGGAGAAGTTCAACTCTCAAACTGAATGACTTCTATGCTTCACTTAACGAAGCCACGTTTCCAAACCTCTGGAGGACGGCACAGAAGATGCTGGCGTTGTTTGGCTCGACCTGTGTGTGTGTGAGCAGACGTTCAGCGTCATGAACATCAACAAAGCCATTATTCCTCTACTGTGTTATGAAAAAAAAATGCATTTGGAGAATCATTTGTACAATAAGCCTTGTGTATTCATGCTTTTCTACCTGTTAAAGGCCAAAACCTTTTATATGTCATTTATATTAGACCACACAAACACTCCATCCTTCTGCTCCCGGCCCCTCTGTCAAATTTTAGAACCCATTGTGGCCCGCGAGTCAAGAAGTGTGCCCACCCCTGCCCTAGTTTCTCCCAATGGCCAGAGCAGCACCTTGCAAGGTCAGCGCCACCATCAGTGTGTGTGTGAGTTGGCACTGCAGATGGCTGCCTCGGTTCTGTACTGGAAACAAATTCCTTGTGTATGTAAACACATGCTTGGCCAATGAAAATGAATATCATTACCATAAATTATATCAGTGCTGCCAGTATTTTCCTAGTTTGTCCCAGATGTTTTCCATCTTGTCCAATTTTTTTCCTAGTTTGTCCCAGATGTTTTCCAATTTCCAGTAGACTGTAGCTGAATGTAGATCATAAACCCATTTCTTCCTCGACTATAACGTGAAGTTACCAAATGCAGTGTTCGGGAGTAGTGAACATTATATAATTACATTAGTTTAACTACTTGCAGTAGCTTGCTGGTAGTTCAAATACATTCATAATTGCACAATGATTTAGGAAGTTCAACTATTGTCAAACAGTTTTGGGCCATAAAAGAAAACAAATGCTTTTTTATTTTACCCTGCAGCATGCGAGCAGCTTGTCAGTATTGGCATGGACATTTTCTGTGTCAAACAGAGTTGCTTGTTTGATAAGAACTTTGAGAGACGGATTCTGCTCAGAGAAGTAAAACTTATTTAGACCAGTGTTCAAGCTGTTGATGGTTAACCTTTACTGTCATTGTACAGAACATAACAAAATTACACGGCAACTCCCAATACAAATAGAATAGAGTAATAAAATAAAATAACGTATCACAAGTACAAATGTCCTTAAAACCATCACAATAAAGCATAATAATAATCTCTAAAAGTGCCATCAGTAGAAGTGCAGTGCATCCAGACCAATAATTAAATACCTAAATATCTCCATGTATACACATCTAACATTGTGCATTTAGGATTCTGATAACTTGGGGGGAAAAGCCATCTTTCATTGTTGTTGTTGTTGATGCTGATTAACCCGAACCTTCTGCCCAAAGGCAGGAGCTCAAATAAATGGTGTGTTGGATGTGTTTGATTCCTGATGAGGTTCTCTGCACTGTTTAAATCTACTCAAGCAGATGGAAGACATACACCCAATGATTTTCCCAGCAGATTTAATAACCTGCTGTAGACCTTGCTGCTCAGCCCTGGTGCAGCTGTTATACCACACTGAAATATTATAAGTGGGCACACTTTCAGTGGCACAGTGATAAAATTGGAGCAGGGGTTTTGGGGGTAGGCTTGCCCTCCTCAGCCCCCTGAGATAAAAAGGCACCGCTGGGCTCTCTTTATCACTGTTGCTGTACTTGTTTCCCATGTCAGATTTCCTGAAACCATCAAGCCCAGAAATCTAAAGTGTGCCATTCTCAACCTCTTCTCCATATATCAAAAGTAGGTCATGTTTGATGGCAGTCTTGCGAAAGTCAATTATGTTGGATGTTACAAAACTGACAGGACAACAAAAACATAATATTCCCTGCAATTTTGTCATTGTGAAAAGTCCAGATGGGATTGTTTTATTTAGAACAGGTTTAGGTCTCAGGTAATAAACACAACTGAAAGTTCACGTATAGAACATGTACACGAGTATAAATGTTATGCTGTACTATATTTAAGTTTCATGTTTTATATTATTTTCAGTTTACGTGCAAGCTGTGCTCTGCTAAGAAGTTGCTGCAAAGTGGCAAACCTTGTGTTATGTTCTCACCTGTGACTCCAGAGTGTCTCGTGTCCAGGGAAGGACTGGATCAAGTCTGAGCACAGCTCCATCTCCTGGTGGAAGAGCTGAAGGATTTTGGTGAAACGGAGCCACCTCTCCTCCCCGCCTGCTGCCTCTGCTCCTGACAGCTCCCCATTAGCTTGGCCATGGTTGTGATGGTGGGAACTGCTGCTGGGGACTGTGTTGGACTGATGTTTGGATGAACTGGTGGTGGTACAAGCTGGAGTCTGGGACAGCTCAGTGATCAGCTCCTTGAACAGGAATTGGCGGTAGTGGAAACCACTGTGGTCAGACACATGCATGGACACCCATAGGCGCATAGAGGACAGTTCATCATGGAAAACCTGTCAGTGGAAACAGCAGTAAGCACAGATGTTTGTGAACAAAACTGATAATAAGGAAATATAACACATACATGTGGGAGATCAGACCTTCATGTTTGCAATTTATCCATTAGGTGATATTATTCAAGATGGCCTACTTAACACACTGCCTCAAGTAACTGGGACTGCATTAGCCTTCTGCAGGACCTTTACTTTCACAACTCAACAACTAAAGCTCCCATTTTTGACATTGGCACATGGTCAAGAAATCATACAAGCTGTAAACATAAGACTAAAGTTATACTTTTGGGTAAACATATCTACAGTAGCATGCCACACCACACCATTTCATTTTTATTACTGAGGTACAGAATTTGAAAAGGATGAATGAGACTAAAATAAACATGATTGCGCTTAACAAGAGCAATGCTAGTTACAGAGGGACTTGTTATTTAGCATACCCTCACTGACAGAAATGTAGTGGACAAAACAACAGAAACACCTGTTAGTATAAGACAAAATAATTCAATGCACCACAAACTACATATTCAAAAGTGAACATTATCACCTTGATAAAGGGAGGATTTATTGCAGGACTATTGCATTAAACAGTTTTAACTTTGTGTACCTAACAACTGTTGAGTGTAAACCAATATTTAAAAAATAAATACATAAAAGCATCTCTTCCTTGCCCTACCTTAGCATTGCCCTTAGCCATGTGCTGTAACACCCAGATGCGGTGAGACCAAGCATTATAGTTGCTGGGATAGCGGCAGGCAGCATCAGAGCACACCTTCATCTCTTGGTGAAGTGTCCTAGCCAGATAGTCGCTGAGCTGTTGGCTTCTCTCTGCATCAGCTTGCTCTACTTCACCCTGATGGTGCTGCTTTCTGCTGCGTGCAACAGCAGAAAACTGATGCAGGATCTGCTGCAGCACCCAGCGTCTGCAGGGAGACATTAACTGATAGGTTAGATAACTCCATTACCCAAGTGTACAGTTGCTGCCAAACCAATTTCTACAATACAATCAATGATCCTTCATCCGTCACATGCCAATGCCATCTGCTCTTTTGAATACATAATTAGTCTCTATGTGTAGCCCCCAAATGGTATTATTGTATCGCCATGGGTCAGCCCACTTTAATCAAGCCGAATAGGACATGCACAGGTTGGCCTCTGTTTCCATTTGTTCTAAAGAGCTGGGTCAGGCTCAGCTGGCCCTGCATCTGCCCAGGGCTGAGGGGGGCCCAGGGCCGCCTTCAACAGGGGCAGCTCATTGAGACGTGATTGGCTGAAATGTTGCACTGAGGGAAAGCCCTTAAAGTGCCCTCGGCCTGCTCATGCCGCATGTTTCCAGCCATTTAATGTTTAATCTTGGGTACCTCGAGATTATTTGGAGTTATGAGGGATGCCAAGCTACTCCTTAAATTTGTTCAGAATCATAAAAAAACTGCACCGATTCAAGAGCAGCTCAGCACGGCTACACCGCTCACACCTCTACTCGGCAATACTGACCAGTGCGGACAGAAAACCACCAAAGGATGGAGGCAATTTAGGATGTTTCTGTACTATTAGGCCTTTTTAGACTTGGTTTTAAGATGCATCTCAGTGATCCGAATACAAGTGGATGGCCGAGACAATCATACCTATCAGCATATATTAACCTCCAAGGGGCCCAGCTGACCACTTGCTACTTCCAGGCTGGACTACTGTAACTCTTTACTGTCAGAATGTCACAATGTGTCCCTACCAGCCTCCAGTTCATCCAAAATGCTACAGCCAAAGTACTGACAGGAACTAGCAAGGGAGATCATATCTCTCCTATATTAGCTTCTCTCCACTGGCTCCATGTAAAATCCTTCTCCTAACATACAAAGCCCTTAATGATGAGGCTCCATCATATCTTAAAGACCTCATAGAGCCTTATCATCCTAACAGAGCACTTAGCTCTCAGAGTGCAGGTTTACTTGTGGTTCCTAGAGTCCACAGAAGTAGAATGGGAGGCAGAGCCTTTAGCTATCAAACTGCTCTCCTATGGAACCAACTCCCCGTCTCAGTTCAGGAGGCAGACACCCTCTCTACCTTTAAGATTAGACTTAAGACTTTCCTTTTTGATAAAGCTTATAGTTAGGGCTGGATCAGGTGACCCTGAGCAATGCATTAGTTATGCTGCCATTGGCTTAGACTGCTGGAGACCGCACATGATGTTCCAAGTTTCGTTCCCCTATTCTCCTCCCCTCCCCTCTCCTGGCATTTATATGCCCTTATTACATCTGCAGAGCAATGGAAATTTATGACGTGTTTTCTGAATACATTGCCTAAAGGGATCATGTATAAAGTGAAGAGAACTGGACCTAACACAGAGCCCTGTGGAACGCTGTGACTAACTTCTGTCTGTGTGGAAGATTCATCATTAACATGAACAAATTGGAAACTGGTTCAAATGTTATTTATCAGAAAATCTGTGCAGTTCCTTTAATCCCAATAATATGTTCAAGTCTCTGTAATAAGATGCTGTGGTCAATGGTGTCAAAATCAACACTGAGATCAAAGAGGACAAGTATGGAATTAAACAAACAATATATCTGCTTTGCATTCAAATGTTCATCTTAAAATTCATTAATTTCCAATAGTGGCACCATGCACATCTTGACGACAACCGTTTTGTTCCTATTGATTTCACTGTGTAAAGTGTGGATGAGTGTGCAACAGCTCAGCTGTTTGCCTGCAGAAAAACATCCAAGTCTTCTAAGTGATGCAGATGTTATCTATAGTAAACATCAGTGGCACCTGCATTATTATATTTCACAGTATGTGCAAAAACTGTCTGCATAAATCTTGTTTTAACAAGAAACTTTTCTTATTACAAGATACTTGGCTCATTTTTATGAGGTATTTTCACATCAAAACATTTTTCACATTATTAGGACCTATTGTATTTTGTTGTTTTAACAATGTACCGTAGGTAGTCATTATAACAACATTCTGTATTTTCTTGCAATAATGTGACCCCTGCACTGCTTGGAGTGAGTGCAGCGTGCACATTGTCTTTGAGCAGCACCTCCATAGCTTATTCAGTTCAGACAACTCTCATCAAAACCCTCCTATACCAAGTCTCCACACAGTGACCAATATTTCGGACCATTAAGTGAAAGGGGGGGATGCTCAAGCTCAGAAAAAGGGCATTTATCTGTATGTATATATTTAGATACCAATACATTTATGCAGATACCTATGAAATGATCTGTTCACACAGTTGTGAATTCTGAGAAAGTGTGAGACCCACTGTCCCTCATTGCATTCAAAACAATAGCATTGTGTTGCAGTTTTCCTGTGTCTTCCTGGGGCCATAAAGCTGACTGATTTCACTGACTGATTACACTAGCTAATAAATGCTGCTATTTATTATGTTATTTCAGGAGGTGAACAGCATCATTTGAAAATGAGCTACTGTGTGAGAACTACTGAAATATTTTTACATTTGATTTATACTTTACATGTAAATTGTAGTTTTCATATCTACTCTTGCTTATGTTTGAATCAGAAGTAGTTTCTAATACATATGTATATCAATAATCACTGATATTTCATTTTCATTATGATCACTTCATGCGTTACATTATACTTTGGCATTTTGTTTACTTTTGATACATACATTAAATCTTTGACATATAATCCTTTGATTTTCTGATTTCCGGTGATGATATCTAATTGTTTTGGAGATTGTTTCAGATCACAGGAGTTCATGAGGTTGATTGCTTTATTATGGTAGTCTTTAGTTTTCTTACTTATAGCTTGAATTACTTATGTTTGGTCTTTACATAGTTGCATGTATTTCACTTATCATGATGTCTTTAACCATATCATTGAAGGAAAAATAAATTGTTAGTATGCAAGTATGTATGTAGTTAGTATGTATGTATGATGTAATTTAAAAGAAACTATGAAACAGCAGATTTTTGATGATTTGTGTTTAAACCTTATTACGGCAAAGGTAAAGCCATTTCTCTCTCATAATGACTTAGAGAAAGCTACTCATGCGTTTGGAAAGATGTATCAAATTTGTTATTTCTTTACAGAAAGTACAGGAATATTCAAAAGAAGTAAGTCTGCATTTTTCTTTACAAACTCAAACATTTACTGTATAAACTGAAAAATGCTTGAAGATTTAGCTTTCCTGTGAATCACTGAACTAATATTTAGTTGTATAACCACTATTTCTGAGAACTGCTTCGCATCTGTGTTGCATGGAGTCCACCAACTTCTGGCACCTGTGAACAGGTATTCCAGCCCAGAACGATCGCACTACATTCCTCAATTCCTCCGCATTTCTTGGTTTTGCCTCAGAAACAGCATTTTTGATGTCAGGAGGTCGCGCCTTTGCCATACATGGCCCTAGGCTGTGGAATTCCCTGCCTTTAGATATACGCTTGATAACTGAGCCAGCAGCGTTTAAGTCAGCGATAAAAACGCATCTTTTCAAACAAGCTTTTAATGTTTAGTGTGTTCACTGATTTTCATCACCTTTAATAATTTATTTCTTAACTAGTTTTAATATGTTAGTGTGTGTATTGATCCTGACATATCCAAATCCCTTCCTATCTTGGGCCAATGTATATCAGACCTTGGATATCTATTTGGCTTCTGTTTGTCTATGAGTGTTCTTAACTGATATTGTATTACTATGTTTTTATTGTTGTAGCACTTTGTGCCTTTGAGCTGGAAAGTGCGGTACAAATAAAGTTTATTATTATTATTATTATTACTGGCCCTGAAATGCAACCGTCTCTTGAATGCATTTTTTGGAATGTGTTGCAGGCATCAGAATTTAGGTGAGTGTTTATTTTTAACAAAGAAAAAAACTGATGAAGTATCACATCAAATAATGTGCTGCTTTTTTGTTTTCAATGTAACACAGGACAGATGATTTACAAATCAGTATTTTCACTTTTAATTTAGATTTTTACATACCGTCCCAATTTCTTCTGATTTGGGGTTGTATTTTTCATATATTCAATTTCTTTCATATGTAGATGAGGTGTCAGGTCCATCAAAATAGGTGCCGGTCACAATTTGAGAGGTGCCGGATCCAAACAGAAAAAGTCTTACCGGTGAATCCACGTCTCTGGGCTCTTGGGGAATTTTGTGAGGGCCAGCTTGCCCAGGTAGAGGTCCTTCTCTAGGTTAAGAACTCCACACTGCAACAGCTCCTTCCTGCAACCACAATTAGCTAGGCATTACAGCAGACCTCCAAATAAAACTATAGCCTTTTTTCCACAGTGTCAGTATAGCATCCTTGAACCAATGTGTGCCGTTGAGCTGAGATTAGCTTTGTATATATAGTATTTTGTCTTTTTTGTGTAAAGATATTTAAGAGCATAGACAATGACCAGCTGACAACAAATATTCCTGTAGTTGCATTGTAGTTCATGACTATGACTAGGTGTAACGTACCTGACATTCCAGGCAGTGGTGAAATCTGGGTTAAGTAGCAACAAAGTGCAGGTGATATCCACTAAAGCTGAAGGACACACAAACATAAAATGTTTCTGTATTTTATTTAGCAGTTTTAAGACAATATTAGGATGGCACAATTACAGTGGCTTCAGAAAATATTCTACTTTTGATATACTCTTTGTTGTAGATTTAAATTTTTTCCCTCCTATTCTCCTTCCTATTTTAAATGCACATATTTTCCTATTTTCTTGTTGAATAACAAGCACACTGAGAATTTCTTGTGTTTTTAAACATACTTGGCCAGCAAACGAAATTCTAATTCTAATTATAAATGAATTAAATTGCCCTTTATGCCCACCAATCTACATTCAATAACCTATAATGACAAAGAGAAAACATTTTTAGAAATGTTTGCAGATTTATTACATATTAAAAACTGAAATCTCACATTTACTAAGGTGCAGGAACCCTTCGCTACTGCTTCAAGCTATGCTCAGGTGCATCTTGTCCGATCTGTCTATAAATACGTTTTAAAGAGTAAAAGGTATAAAACTACAGTAAAACCTTGGATTGTGAGTAAACTGGTCTGTGAGTGTTTTGCAAGATGAGCAAAAATTTTAATTTGATAAAGGAGCGAGGTCTTGCAATACGAGTAGTACGTACGCTTTGTCTGCCGAGCGTCACATCACAACTGAGCCGATGGTTCTTGTGCCTCACTCATATAGTCAATATCTGTGCTGCGGATGGTTCTTGTCACGCCAGCCACGATTCTTTTCAAAGGTAAAGTGCAGGTTAATTTGTTTTATTTTTACTTTATACTGTATTTTGTATTACTGTAATCATTTTTATATGGATAAGTGGTTGTGGGACGAATCATCTGAGTTTCCATTATTTCTTATGGGGAAATTTGCTTTGATATACGAGTTCTTTGGATTACGAGCACATTGCCAGAACGAATTATACTCCAATCAAACTTAAGGTTTTAGTGTATATCTAAATTTCCACTTTGTCCTCCCAGGAGCACAGTGGTCTCAGAGGCTGTAAAATGGGGAAAAAAACCCCACAACAGGAACATTCTTAGAGTTGGACATCTAACCAAACTGAGTCAAGAAGGGCTAGCTCAGGGAGGTGACCAGGAACACAACAGTGATTCTAACAGAGCTTCTGAAGTCCTCTGTAGAGGCAGGAGGACCTGTACAAAGGATGACCATCTCAGTAGTTCTCCATTAATCAGACCTTGATGGCCGGAAAGAAGCCACTCTGAGTAAAAGAGCATGAAAAAAATGATTCACTGGTCTGATGAGACAAAAACTGAATTCTTTGGGCAGAACTCCAAGCACTATATCTGGTGCAGTGACTGCTCATCATCTGGCTAATACCAGGGGGGCTTCTCAGCAGCAAGGACAGGAACAATGATCACAACTGAGAGAAGGATGAATGCAACCAAACACAAAGATGTCCTTGCAGAGTGCATGTTACCTGAAACTGGGGTTAAAGTTCACCTTTCACCACAACAATGACCTGACTCAAACAGCCATGACAAAACTGAAGTGGCTTCAGGACAAGTCTCTGACGGACCTTGAGGGGCCCAGCCAAAGCCCAGACATAAACTCCGCAGAACATCTGTGGAAAGATCTGAAGATGGCAGTTCACAAGCACTTTCCATTTAATCTGCAGGAGCTTGTGAGGATCTGCCAGAAAGAATTGGATAAACTGCTCAAATTCAGATGTGCAAAGTTTGTAGCCAAAGTGGCTTTTACAAAGTAATGAGTCAAGGTTCTTAACGTTTGGAAAATAATTGATTTTAGTTTTTATTTTTTATTAAATTTGAAAAAAACTGTAAACATATTTTCATTGTGTAATATTGAGTGTAGATTATTGGGAAAAGATGGCAATTTTGATGAGTTGAATACTGTATTTTCTGAAGTGCTGCTGTACTGGTGTGTCTATATGGGACCAATTTCAGGCTTCTGACCCCCAAATCAGTCCCCGACTCAATAGGTATATAGAATAAAAATGTGGATAACGCTTGATTTACGGTTCTGCATTGAATCTACATGCAAATGGCCTATACCATTGTGAGCATTTATACTTGTGTGCTGTCTGTGCCACCCTGCAATTACACTGCCAAAACACTGGTTGGCAGTTGTGTTTCTATATCACTGTGATGTGTTTCTTCTCCACTTTCTAACAATGGTGAATGAAACTGAGTGGGTCATGTTTGAGTTAAAAGTAATAGATGTTGACCCACAGATATTTTTATTGAAATTACTGGAACACAGATAAGAAACAGGACACTGGAGGAGATGGTCTGATGGGCAGAGACACACCATGACAATGGTCGGCTGTCGGCCACCGTCGGGCTGTTAGTGATCATCTCTCGAGGTTTGTCCTCCCCATGTGTCCCACACCACTGGCACTAGTTGGCCCCTGTCAGCGGTTTTTTGACCTATCTGACATGTTGAATCGGCATCGGTGGTTGGGCCTCATCAGTGAGACAGAGACCACTTTGACTGGCTGTTGAGCTTAGCAAATCAATGCATGAGAAGAGAAAGCCCCTTCAGCCTGTTGCTGTAGTATTCAGGATTTCACCCATTTAGTGCAGTTTCTCCTTGTTTTTTGCCTCCACAACCCACTTTCTCCTTTCACAACCAAACAAGGGCAGAGAACCCAAGTGTCATATGCAACTTTTTATCAAACATATTCTCGATTGAAAGTGGCCACAGACGGCATCTGTTTTGAACAAGAGGTGTTTTGTTTATAACTTATACTTCCACATTCTAGCTCTTCTTTTTTTATTTTCTGAATGGCGAATATAGATACCTCTACCTGCTGCCAGGTGGAGTTATTCCTGTCACACAGAATGTACCTGCTAGTCGGCTGTTGGCTGTAGCCTGTGCAGTGTGTTTAAGTGGCACTTTTTCAACCCGAGTGGCCCAGACAAAGCCCATGTGAGGCAACACAGAGTTCAGCCTAAGTCACTGCTAGTTCTTTCATGCCAGCTTGGTGCGTCTCTGCCCTATGAACCAAATGAGACAAAACGAGGGCGGGGGGGTTCCATACTTGTCCAGTCACTGAGAGGCGAGGAAATGCAACCAATCACAGTTGTTAATGTCTGCATCACCAGGACATGTACAGTAGGCTATGTATTACCTATGCTGTACCTATGGTGTAGATTCAACGCAGAACAATAAATTAAGCTTACATTGGTCAATATTTAATTAATCAGGTTAAAGAGAAAAGATCAGCCAGTGACAGCTGCCACAAAATTCTGAGTAATGGCTCTTGAAAAGCAAGCTGTATTACAAGGACTCAATTTTCATTGGCTATTTAAAAAATCTATATATACAAAAACTAAAATTAAACTGATTTCACCAAGGCAAGTCAAAGACCTGGTGACTGGAGACCTGCCTTTCAAAATAAATATACATGGAAAAACTACCGACAGTTGGGTACTTCATAAAACATTACTCAAATCAATTTTATTGTCAAGGCTTCTCCATGTAACAATATACCCTGCCTATTACCCGTGTTGGGGGTGTGAGGTTAAAGAAGAAAATACAACAAGGACACTTTGTACAGATATATTCTGGCCTAAAATCTGTCAAAGACATACATTTAACAATAAATAGTCTCAGAGTAAAACTTCTTTGTTGAGCGAATTCACTTACTTTCCCTGTCTAGCCAGTGTTTCCGTTGGCGATAAAGCAGCAGCTTATTATGGACATATGGAAGCAGGAACTTGACACACCAGCTCTCAACACCCAGCTTGTTCTCCACCAGCACAATAGGACTGCGGTTGTAGCGGGCCCCTGGACATGGGATCACACCGATCTCATCACTGAGCGAGAAGAAAAAGAGAATGAAGATTGATGGCAAATTTTAACTTAATCACTTTCATTGGTGGGTGGCGCAGTCGTTAAGTGGTTAGTGCTGTCGGCTTACATCAAAAAGGGGTCTAGGTTCGAGCCCGGGGCCTTTAAATGTGGAGTTTGCCTGTTATCCCTGGGCCTGCATAGGTTTTGTCCGGGTACTCCGGCTTCCTCCCATAGTCTAAAGACATGGTTGTTTGGCAGCTTTAAATTGCCCCTAGGAGTGAACGGGAGTGTGTGTGGTTGTCTGCCTACATGTCAGCCCTGTGATAGATTGGTGACCTGTCCAGGATGGACCTCGCCTCTCGCCCAGTGTAAGCTGGGACAGGCTCCACTATGTAGTAACCCCTTGCCAGGAATAAGCGGTATAGATAATGGTTGGATGGACTTTTATTGGCCAAGTATATTACACACACAAGGAATTTGTCTCCGGTACAGAACTGAACCAGCCATCTGAGGGTCCAACTCACACACACACACACAGCCTGACAGTGGCACTGTCCCTGCAAGGTCATCGGGAGCAACTTGCCCAAGGACATAGCTGCCACAATTTTTTAATTACATTTTTTTTTACATTTATTTTTTAAACTTTAAATAATTGCTGCATATCTGTCATGACAATACATTATGTGGCTTTCCTTGTGGTATCAAGTCACATCTGCAGGAATATATTGACAATTTAATTCAATTGATATTTATTTACCTTTTGCTCAGAAACTGAGAGACAAAGACATTTCCTTTCTTAGCTGCCTTTGTATTTCAGACTATTGACTTGCTCCGGGTGATATTGGCCAAAGGCCAGCCTGGTCTTCTTGGAATGCTTTTTTGCTTTGAATTTGTGAGATTTTCAACACAAACTTGAATTGTTCTTGAGGTGTTTTCACACTGTGCAATTAACAATCTTACAGGTCAGGACAATGATATTAATTTTGAGGCAAATCAATAGCATGTGATGACTGCTTGGAGAATTTTAGCATCATGCTGTAAATGTAAAAATATACATATATAAGAGCAATAACAATTTCTCAACCTGCACCATCCACCTGCTGCAATAAAAAAACAAGCTTTGACTGTAGCACTTTAAATTATTATTTACTGTGTAAAAAAAACTGCCATAGATGCCATAGGTAGATGTGTTGACTCAGCGCTTGGTTTAGAGAAAGCAAAACTTAAAAGTGTTGAAAATGTAATGCCGCATTGGAATAAAATCTAATAATTAAATCCATTCAATACAAAGCATATCAAAATTTGCAGTGTAGTTGCATAGGCTATATGAGAATGTAATTTTTAGTTGAGAGTGTGTCTTTCTCGTCAAGACTGGCCCTGAAATGCGGAAAAAGTCAAAGGTTCTATTCAGGAGAGCATAAAAGGGTAACAGAGCATGAGTTGACATGTGATCAACAATGTCATGATTATTAAATCACATGATTTCCTGTGATTTAACAATGTAACATGGTAATAACTGCTAGTGGTACAGTGTCTCGATATATACTGTGTGCGCACATGCATGCATATACAAATATATATATATATATATATACACACACAT